>NW_025335268.1:27574048-27856819 GCF_004798865.1 Varanus komodoensis | reverse complement strand
CATTACAGAAAGGATATAGCCAGGTTGGAGTCAGTGCAGTGTAGGGCCACAAGGTTGGTGGCCGGTTTGCAGGGGATGGGGTATGAGGCGAGACTGAGGGAACTGGGTCTCTTCAGCCTGGAGAAGAGGAGACTCAGAGGGGATATGTTGGCGACATACAGGTATGTGAGGGGATGTCACATGGAGATGGGTAGAGACCTGTTCTCCCCTGCAGAGGCAGGCAGGACGCGCTCCAACGGAGCAAAGCTAAGGGAACCAAGGTTCAATTAAGATGCCAGGAAGCACTTCCTGACAGTTAGGACCCCGAGGGTGTGGAATGGGCTTCCACGGGAGGTGGTTGAGGCCCCATTGGTGTGGGTGTTCAAGGATAGGCTGGACATGCACATGGTGGTCATGTCATGAGTGGGGCCAGCTGGAGCCGGGGGTCAGACTAGATGGCCCGGGAGACCCCTTCTGACTCGCTCTGTTTCTACGTTTCTATTTTAAAGTCTTTGCTCTGGATGTCAATACATTAGTGGATTCAGTGCAAGATGTTGGCAGTTTCCTTTAAAGCCCTTCATAGCTTTGGTCCAAAGTACTTTCAGGAGCGCCTTTGCCCATACAATCTGCCTTGCCAGCTAAGGTTCTCTGGGATTAATCTTCTGAAGTCCGTTCCTGTAAGATTAATGTCAGCTACCCAGAGGACTTTTTCAGTGGTTGTCCCTAAGCTGTGAATTGGTCTGCCAAGAGAGATGCGCCTGATTCCCCAAATTCCCACCTTTATGAGGGAGTTAAAAGCATATCTCTTCCAACAGGCCTTCCCAGATTAGTTCTCATGTCAGTTTCATTTAATATGTTGTATTAGTCAGTATTACTCACTGTTGGTTTAATTTCTAATTTCTTGTAAACTGCCCAGAGCCTATGGGAACAGGGCGGTATATAAATGTTAAGATGAATAAAATAAAAAATGACGTCAAGAATGAGATCCACAGCTGTGTACTCTTCCCCTGCCTTTCACCTGCCATTCCCCAGGGCTGTGCACTCTTCCCCTCTCCTTCTCCTATTGCATGATGTTTTTGGCCTGATGATCCCTGACTTTTATTAAGTGGGAGTTTTCTTACTTACTTGATTTGTGCCCTGCCTTTCTACCAAGAAAAATGGCACACAAAGTAGCTTACAATCCTAAATAAAACTTGATTAAAACAATAATGCCACAAATACATTCATACACAATCTAAAACACAGAGTAAAAGAATAGAAAGAGCATCCCAGATTCAATAAAACACCAATGCCTTCTTGAATAAAAGGTATTTTGTCCACTTCCAGAAAAGCAGAAAGGAAGAAGAACCTGGTCCTCTTGTAGGGTGTTCCACATCTTGTGAGCAGCCACCAAGAAAGCCCTTTCTCATGTTACCTGCAAACATGTGCCTGGATGTGCCAGTATCAAAAATAGGACCTCCGCTAAATATCTTAAGACCTGAGCAGACTCATATAGGAGAAGGCAGAACTTCAAGTAGCCTGGCCCTCAGAAGGTAGAAGTTCCTAGTTATGTCTGAGAAGAATGCTTGCTTAATGTTGGTTAATAACATGGGGGGAAAGCCACACATGCTAGTTTATTTTCCTGACTTGTTATATCATATTTAGCCCAAGTTTCCCAGGTCAGACACAAGAGGAAACTTTGGCTTAATACAAGCTTCACAATAAAACTGCCATGTGCTGGGAGGGAAGCAGGAAGAAATGTTCAGCCATACTGCTTCTACCTGGCTTCATAAACTGTAGTTTATAAGCTGTGAGCAATCAGTTGAAATGAAGCAATTGTCACCCAAACCAATGGCTCCAAGGAAATTGATTAGCTACATATTTCACTTCGATAGTCTCCTCAGTGATTGGACAGGAAGAGAAAACTAAATGTCTTGAAAGACTCAGGGTGCCATCAAATATGACACTCTTGCATCTTCCTCTCTTGCACAGTTTCTAGTAAAACTCTGTATGTGATGTGATACCATTACACTGTGAAGTTTCTCTAGCCCTGCCAAAATCAGCATGGAAGAAACTCACAGCTGTGTAGAATTTTCAAAAATGTAAGTGGGACAAAAAGATGCCATTTGTGGCAGGAACCCGTTGCTTTCCTTAGCATCTAGCTGAACCTGAAAAGCTGGAAAGACATAGTATTAGTTATGTTTGTTTTGTAGCTCACCTTTCCACTAAGTGCTCACGGTGGCCATCCTCAATCAAGATAAATTATAACATAACTTCAACGTAAGCACACATATATGGAAGCCTACCAGATTGGCAGCTGAATGGGTGACAGCCAATTCCAATGTACCTGAGGACAGCCAGTAACTTATCTATCCATCACATTTGTTTGCTGCCCCATAGCCAGAGGCTCTTGTGGGGTGCAGGGCAAGCCACCTGGCATGCCAGATTCTGTCCTTAAACACTTCACCACCTGCTGTCTTTGATAATGTTTTCAATTGCATTTGTAATATTTATTTATACATACTTTTTGAAAGAGTAACTTAACTTTTTAGGACGGTCAGGACATGTGATCGATGGATTGATTTCATATCCTTCCTTTCCTTTCAGACAGTGCCCCCACTTGCAGTGTCTAAATGAACAAGCATGTTTCTAGCAGATAAAATGCAGCTCTGAATACTGAGAACTGGGTTCAATTAGCAGCTCAGCTGTGGACTCAGCTGTGGACTCAGCTGGGAGTGCTTAATAACACTTTTGACATTAATTTGGATTATTAGAACTCAAGTGTTCCATCAAAAGCAGGTGTGTGGATACAGATACAGATATAGCCATATAGAAAATAGTTTGCTGAATTGCAAAAAGAAAATTTAAAAAGACACAGACAAATGTTTGTTTTTGTAAGAGGCTTGCAGGCTGAAAAGAGGCGAGTCCAGTGCAGGCAAAGATGTACATTTTTTAAGGCACTATGTTTCCTGACAGGTTATGATGGATCTCAAGTGATCAACTAATCTCTCACAAGGTATTCTATGTTATATCAGGAGGTGTGCATTTGTTTGTGTCTGAATGTGTGGCATGCAGGCAAGGTCTAGATGGTAATATCTATAGTTGCCTTAAAGTTACACTTCCCAAATTTTACCCGAACCATTTCTGGTTTCCAGATGTTTTAGGATACAACTCCCGTATTCCCTTGGTTATGCTGCCTAAGGCTGATGGGAGTTGCATTCCAAAACATCCAAAGTCCTGCTGCAACAGCAGCCTGGCTGCAGTCATTGCATAAAGTTTCACCTCTTGATTTCTCTAGATAAAACTGGTGTTAAAGGCAAGGAGTAGCCCAGACATTCTTCTACTGGTTGGATGGCACATCCACTTAAATACAGTCACATATCTATCACTGTGGAGTTCCTTTTTCCATGGTAAATAGCAACCACCACATGTGACAGAAGCAAAACTGTCAAAGTCAAAGCAAAGAGAAATTTTTTTAAATGGCCTTTGTTAAGAGCCACAGGCCTAAATGGCAGAATAGGTCCCAGTAGCTTTTCCAGGCAGGCATAGTATCTCAGGCTCCTCCTTTCTCACTATTTGCAAGTTCCATTTAACACACCTGCAGCCAACTAGCCATTTTCTATGGTTTCCCAAAATACAAAGATCTGTCTGCAGGAGGAAATCTAGAGAAACAGTGACTTAGTTCCTATTTCCCCCTGTACCAGCTGTTTCTTTCCCCCTATTTTTTGCCTTCAATTCCTGGTGGGTGGGGTGTCCACATAAAGCTCATTGATCATGGCCTGAGATTGCCAAAGGCTTCCAGAATAGTGATGAATAGGTCTATGAATTATGTCCATTGTCCAACAGAATGAAATCCTGAGCATGCAAGGACGCAAGTGGCTAATTTAGACAACAGAATAACTGGATAACTCCTGCATTCCACTTAGTCCAGCCTCTTACACCAGAGAGAAGAAATGCCACCTGCATGCTAAACAAATTAGCCAGTTACTATTCAGATTATTTGCGTCACAAATGCTGGTGTGAGCCTCTGGGCAAGAAGCCAGAACAACAGTAATGACAAGCACTAGTTAGAAAGTGTGTTGTGCATATTTTTCTAGGAATAACTTCAACATATTTTCCCCTCCCAAGAATGTATAAAATAATTCTGTGCACGCTCCTATTCTTGGTCACACTTCGGTGACCAAGAGACAGGCAAGGCTATATAGATTGGGGATGGGGCTATGTCTTTTCACATCCTCTGCTCGCCTCCCTCCCTCCCTCCGGTCAAAGGCAGCTTTATCTGAACATAGCTGCCATGGCTATATTAAGGGAACAAGGAATTTTTACATTAAGGGATCCTTGGATGGACTTCTGTCCCTACATCAGGCCTATTACCTTAGAGAGCAGCAGCACTGGCTAAGGCAGGTGTGCTTAATACTCTTGCAGCCTGATTGCTGAATGCTATTTTGGAGATGCTCTTGGGAGCTAGCCCTGCAGTGGTGGGTGGGTCCAAGGGCTAAGGGGTGAGGCTAAAAATCCCGGTATGGTTTAGCTTAATGCTCTTGCTGCTTGTAAGGAAGCCTTGGGAGGAGGGGGAATGGACGAAAAATGGATGAAAAATGGGAAGTCGCCCACAGTTTGAGGCCAGTGGGAAGAGGAGAAGTGCAGCCATATGATGAGCCCTGGAGGGTGAGATGGTGACACCTGCACTGAGCGTCTGGGCCCCCCACTGAAAAGAACCAGAGCAGAAGCAGGAAGGGAAAGAAGCACCACCACTTGGTAGGAGGAAGCGGAAGCGAAGAGGTTCCCTTGTGCAATGAGCAGAGTGGGAGGTCTTCTTTCTATGGTGCTTTGTTTCTAAATAAGGCTTGGTTATATCCACAGTGAGCTTGGGGTGTTGGGGTCACAGCAGCCACCCACTGAACTGACACCAGTGGCTACAGGAAGCTCTGGATCAATGCTGGCTCTCAAGCCCTCCCTGGAAGCCTGGACCTGGAGGCTGATTTTGCTGCCAAAGATACACAGCAGGGGAAAAGGCAGTGTAAGAACACAGGAACGGCCTCTTATATGTTCTTTCTAGATTCCACCCTCCACCCGCCCCCAAAGCCTGGTGCTTGGAAGTAAAAAGGGAAAGCCCTGAGAAAGTTATTTCTGATTAGAACCTAGAGATGTCAGAGGCTAGTCAGAAAACTCTCTCCCCATCCTCCGCCTCCCTTTCCTTGGCAGAGATCTTGGTGAGGAATGTATTTTGCCTTTGCGAACATGCTATTTGTGTGACTGTGTGTCTCCCCAAATTTTGAAGGAGGAGTTTCATTTCCTTTCTGGCAATCTGGGGGACCCTTGCTTCACTACGGACAAATACTAAATCTGCCCAAATCTGCCCAATTTGGCTTGGTAGTCTTCTAAATATGGTGCACACTCCTAGTGTAAATTGTTCCTCTAAGGATATTTACATACAGAATCGCCTGCAAATCCTGGATTTAAGCTAGTCTGAAATATACTTTCTTGTCATTACTGTTATGTGCCATCAAGTCATCTCTGTCTTACACACACCCTATGGATGAACATAGTACTTGCAAATCTGTAATAGCTTACTCTTGTAACCATGGGTCTTAATACATATTTACAAAGGAACAAGAAAAATACATACTAAAACGCATGCAAAATAATACCATCCTGGGGTCTGTAGTTATATAGTAACAACCCTAATGCTAAAAAGAAAAAAACAACCAAACAAACCCTGAACTACAACTGTGCAAGGCATATACTAAAAATTAATCCATATCATTATCTTTCTGATTTTGGGTAAAGATGGCCTCTTGGTAGCTAACCTAAGGACATTTATTATCTGCCAGCAAATAATAAATACATTCTTCTTTCAAGCCAAAGAATTTAGCCACAGCCTGGTCCAGTGTTTTACCTCTGACAGTTTCATAAAGTGGGCAGTGTAGGACATAATGCTTAATGTCTTCCACTGGTCCCTGACTGCACAGACCGACACTAGACAGTAGTTCATATGGACTTCGTGGAATCTGCTCTCAAGTAATGTAGAGGTATAGATTGAAAATGTGGGATTCTATGCACTTTCCTTACTGAGGTATCTTCAAGATTAAAGAAGGGCCAACACAAGGAGAACTTTGGAGGCTAGATCAGGTCAGCATCATGTCTGGTATCCCATTCAAAGAGAAAGGCAGGAAGCTTTTTTGTATTCAGGACTTTGTCCTTTAATGTGTGCAGAAGATTATTTTACAAATTAAGATGCAACATTTTCATCCACTGGTTCCCCTCCCATAATGCCAGTAGAAGGATTTAACTAAATGGTCTTTGAAGTAACAATGTAATTTCATACAAGATTTTAACAATGACAGATGGCTTCTTACAGAGATTGAGGGCAACCCTGTCCCCAGCTTTTTGTGGGTGGCAAGGGTGTGCTGAGGGAGATTCAGGAGTTCCCTTAAGAAATTATTTTTAATTATTTCCTGCTGGGCATTTGCTCACTCTAATCCCAGATTTCTACCCCATACACAAAACAAGCCCTACTGTACAACAGGCAGTTGTTGTTGATGCTATAGTAAGTTGTACCTTCTAAGAAGGAAATTTCTGGAATGAAAAACCCAGATGTTTGAAGAAGGAGCATTGTTCTGTTTACCAAGCATTAATTGTCCATCTGTGTTTAGCTCTATTCCTACCGGTGACCAAAAGGTTTGTTTTATCATAGTTAATCTTCAACTTCTCCTTATCATGGTAGTCAGCCAATCTAGGCAATATTCTTTTGAGCCCAATTTCAGCACCAAATATAAGTGCCAGCATACAGTAAGACAGAAATTTTATACACATTGACCTGAACTATATCATTAATATAAAAATTAAATAAAGAAGAGCCAACAAACAGACTGCTTAATGCCTCTTTTTAATGGAACAGGGTCAGAGAAAGATGCTTGGTGGTTTACTCTCACCCTGTCTGTAAGATTAGAGTGCACTTTGATCAATAATCTGAGTAGCCATTGATCTATCTGTGTCAGTCCTCTCAAGTTTTTCCCATAGTCTGGATCTATCAGTGGAATTGAAGGATGATGTGAGGTCAATGAATGCAGCATAAAAGCATTTCCCTGTCCATGAATATATTTCTGAAACAAGGTTTTCAAGATATTATAATGTTCTATTGCAATTTGACCCTTACAAAAACCTGCCTGCTCTGAATGAAAGGGTTTTATAATCTCTGCCCAATCTTTCAGTTTATTTAAGAAATTATGAGTTTATAGCTTGAAGGGTATGTCCAGAAGTTTAATAGTGAGTGTGATGCTAATAGGCAGACTTTATACAAATTTAATAAATAAATTTAAGGAAATGTAAACAAAAAATAAATAAGGCATTAATTGGAAGGTTTCTGCCTACTGCCCTAGGTTGGAAAGATGATGCTTTGTTTCTACTCTAAGGGAATAATACTTGGGAGTAAGTCCTGCTGAATCAGTCCCACTTTACACTTGCAGCCAAAACCACCTGTCTGGGCGCTGCCAACTCATGTCTCTTCAGCAATGTCCAACTGAAATCATGTCAGGGTTTCACCATCCCTTCCCTCTGCTTCATTGACTGCCTCTTTGGCAGGTGGGGAGAAGTTAAAGTAATGGCAAACCCTGTGTGTGTGTTTCTTAGTGAACTACACTTGACTGGATATATGGAGAATTGTGACACCTCTTCATCTTCCCCTGCAGAGGAGGGCAGGACGCGCTCCAACAGAGCAAAGCTCAGGGAGCCAAGGTTCCATTTAGATGCCAGGAAGCACTTCCTGACAGTCAGGACCCCGAGGGTGTGGAATGGGCTTCCCCGGGAGGTGGCTGAGGCCCCATCAGTGCGGGTGTTCAAAGATAGGTTAGACATGCACATGGTGGGCATGTTGTATGCGGAGCTGGCTGGGCCAGGGGTCAGACTAGATGGCCCAGGAGACCCCTTCTGACTCACCCTGTTTCTAAGTTTCTATGTTTCCACAAGGGATAATTGAGGGTTACATCCTCAAATTCAATGGGGAGTCTGGCTTGCAAAATGGTGGCTAAGTTTGAAGGTACAACCCAGAGCCACATGGAATCCTACCATTCACTCAGAATTCATGAAATATTTGATAGCTTGGTCATCCCACAACCTTCATTGTATTGTCAAGCACTGGCACGTAAGTGGGCTTTCTTGGTGCTGGCATGCTTGGACACTTTTTCATGTGTCATCTAGAGGTGGAGATTGTGCTGAACTTAGACACCTCTTGAAAATGCACCCTTTTACCCAGGCATTGTCTGACATGCAATTGCACTGCTCTGTTTTACTGTTTCTGTCATGTTTGTAATCCATTTATTATAGATTGCTTTTATACTGCTTTTTCTATTGTACTGGTGCACTTTTTTTATGTAAGCCACTTAGAGTGCGATCCGGTGCCCCATGCCCTTTTCTGCATGTAAGCCTCCAACCTGGAACAAGGCACCGCCACACCGCCATGCCCTGATTTTGATCAAGATGTCCATTTTGGACATCTAGATGAAGTGCAAGAGAGGAAAGGAGGCTGAGATACTAAGAGGTCTCAGTGTGAATCCTCAGCTGCGCTCTCCTTCCTGCACCCTGGCATGCCCCCTTTCCTCTTCTCTGAGACCCCGTTGCATCCTCGGAGATGGATCTGAGAGAGGAGGAGAGGGAACCTTGCAGGACACAGGAAGAAGGGCAGGTGTGGGGTGTGGTGGGAACTCAGTCTTCAGAGCCTCAGCCTCAAGATCACAAGGTCCTGGTGCTGAGATTCCGAATAAACCTATGGCCTTCCAGGTGATGTCCAGAGGCCATAGGATTACACTCTTAGAGATTTTATGATATCAAGTCATATAGACATTGCATAAATAAGACAGACAGACAGACAGACAGACAGACAGACAGAAAGAACCAACTGTGTAGGAATGTTAACTGGAAACTCTGCAGTTAGCTGAAAGTCTTGAAACATTAGAGCCCCCTCAGAGGAAGATGCTGCCTTGTTTCCCGGGATCACTTTTTTATGGAGCTTGTAAAACCTGCAGCCTCTTCACTATCATTCCAGCTAAATTGAACATAGATGTCGTGAAATTTCCTTCGGAGTAAAGACTGAAATTTTCTTAGTGTGCAATAGTTGTCTGATATCCCTTAGGGGGGAAAGCATTACTGCCAATAAAACTAACATTTACCTCACAAACAGACATAGCTTGCAGCAACCGTGGTGATGTTTAGCAGTGAAGTCAAAGAATAAATGGGGTATGGAAAGTTAATTGTGTTTCTTCGCCAAGAATTGGTTCTGCATTCTGAACTATATCTGTGAAGTGTCACAGGTTTAATTAGAAAGTTTACACTGTGAACAACCATCTTTGCTCATCTACCTGGTAAATAAAGAGGATCCATTGGGATTAACCTGAGATTTCACATTGGCATTAGAAGGAAAACATAGGAGGAAGTTTTTTATTGGGGGAAAAAATCATCATCACAACATATTGTGGAATAGCCTCCCCCCTCCAGTAGCCCTCCATCTATGTTAGACGACAATTCCCATCACCTAAGCCAGCACCACCATGTTGACTGGGGATGGTGGGAGCTGTAGTCTCACACATCTGGAGAGGGCAGGCTGCAGCGGGCTGCTGTGGAAGAAAGCTGCTAAATCCAGTTGTATTATTAGCCTATGACCTATTATTCTTTGAAGCAGCGCCAAGGGAAGGAGGGCCAGACAAGTAGGGAGCATTATTAATGCCTATGGAGATCTCACTCTGACACATAATCTGTTAATTACTTTACACCTGTTAATGAGACCATGTGCTTTGATTTTCCTTCAGAAGCAAAACCTCTCATGAAAATGTGGAATGTAGTCCTCAGAAGACAGAGAGTGAACAAAACCAGATGGAGACATATCCCACATCTTTCATTTATTCTGAACTTTCCAATAACAATCCTGAGTAAAAGGACACATTCCAAGAAATTCTTCTCTCCTGTTTAGGGGCCTATGGGCCACTTTCCACTTGAAGCACAGCCCTCCATCTGAAGCCATCTTGTATCGAAAGGGCTGCCTACTCCAATGAGAAAGGCACCTAAGAGCAGAGAGATGGGGCATAGAGGATGCCCATCCACAGTTGGTGCCCAGGTCACAGACAAAACAGGCAGGTACATGGGCCACCTGTTCAGGCTTCCCCTCTAGGGTGGGATGGGCTGCATTTCTATTCACACTGCAGACATAATTTCTCTACTTGCATCTAGATATTTAAATTAGCACATACATTGTATGCAGTTCTGTACCCTGTTTTGTCCTCCCTTCTTTCCCTATCCTTTTCTTTCTTTTTTTGGTGCCCCCTCTTTTTTTTCTTTTTTTTTTTTGCAATGCCTAAGGGGCCACCCTAATCTTACTAGGGACCATTTGACTCTGCCTTGTCTGTAAACAGATTGAAACATAGTAACATAGAAAGAGAGTGAGTCAGAAGGGGTCTCCCGGGCCATCTAGTCTGACCTCCGGCACCAGCCGGCTCCGCTCACGACATGCCCACCATGTGGACGTCCAGCCTATTCTTGAACACGCACACCGATGGGGCCTCAACCATCTCCTGGGGAAGCCCATTCCACACCCTCGGGGTCCTGACTGTCAGGAGGTGCTTCCTGGCATCCAAATGGAACCTTGGCTCCCTGAGCTTTGCTCCGTTGGAGCGCGTCCTGCCTGCCTCTGCAGGGGAGAACAGGTCTCTACCCATCTCCATGTGACATCCCCTCACATACCTGTATGTCGCCAACAGATCCCCTCTGAGTCTCCTCTTCTCCAGGCTGAAGAGACCCAGTTCCCTCAGTCTCGTCTCATACCCCATCCCCTGCAAACCAGCCACCAACCTTGTGGCCCTACGCTGCACTGACTCCAACCTGGCTATATCCTTTCTGTAATGAGGGGCCCAAAACTGAACACAATACTCCAATTGCGGGCGCACCAGAGTCGTGTAGAGTGGTAGCAATACCTCTCTTGATCTAGAAGCCACACTTCTGGCTATGCAACCAAGGGTGGCGTTTGCTCTCTTGACCACTGCATCACACTGCTGACTCATGTTTAGCCTGCAGTCAACCAGCACCCCGAGATCCCTTTCACAAGTGCTGCTCTCCAGCCACTTGTCACCCCTGTACTTATGACACCTATTCCTATGCCCCAAGTGGAAGACCTTGCACTTATCCACATTGAACGCCATCCTGTTGTCTCCTCCCCACTTCCATAGTCTGTCCAGATCCTTTTGGATCTGGAGTACCTGCTCCTCAGTTGTGGCCACTGCTCCAGTTTTAGTGTCGTCTGCGAATTTGATCAGCAGACTGTTCACCCCTTCTTCCATGTCATTAATGAAATGGAAAGATTAAACAGGATCGGCCCCAGGACAGAGCCCTGGGGGACCCTGCTTGTTACTGGCCGCCATCCCGATGATTCCCCACTAATGATTACCTTCTGCTTTCGGTCAGTCAACCATGTCCAAATCCACCGGACAGTGCTTTGGTGTATCCCAAAACTCCTCAGTTTCTCCACCAGGATATCATGGGGCACTTTGTCAAAGGCCTTGCTGAAATCCAGGTATACCACATCCACTGCATCCCCTCCATCTAGCCATCTTGAAAACTTGTCATAGAATTCCACAAGGTTTGCCTGGCAGGACCTGTTTTTGTGGAAGCCATGTTGTGTGGCTGTCAGCCTCCCTTCCCTATCTGGCACCACTAGATCTCTCGCTATTATGAGCCTTTCCATTGTTTTTCCTGCAATGGACATAAGGCTAACCGGTCTATAATTCCCCATGTCCTTTCTACTACCCTTTTTGAAAATTGGGACCACTGATGCCACCCTCCAGTCCTCTGGAACTTCACCTGTTCTCCACGAGGTCTCAAAAATGGAGGCCAGCAGGTGTGAGAGAACCCCTGCCAACTCTCTAAGTACTCTCGGGTGTAACCTGTCAGGGCCTGGTGCCTTTGTAATGTCCAATGCCCTGAGGAGCCCCTTGACTTCAAGGGGAGTGACTCTAATCTGTGCCCCTAAGTCCCCAGTCTCATCTAACCTCCTATGCAGATATCCCCCGTCCTGCTCTGGGGAGAACACGGAGGCAAAATAGTCATTTAGCATCTGTGCCTGTTCCCTCATATCAGTCACTGGATCTCCTTCCTCCTTATTTAGTGGTCCCACCACTTGTCTCCCCTTCCTCTTCCTATTTACATGCTGAAAGAAGCCCTTTTTGTTGCTCTTGATATTCTTGGCAAGTCTCAGCTCGTAATCAGACTTAGCCTTGAGAAGAATCCTTCTGCAACGGGCCTCCTCCTCCCGGCATACCCTTTTGTCTATTTCCCCCAGTACCCATTTCCTACGGAGGTTCCTCTTTCATCTAATCCCTAACCACCTCCTTTAGCATCCATAGCGGCACTCTCCTCCGCCTCCCCACCTTACTGACAAGAGGTATCGTCAAGGCTTGCGCCTCCAAAACCTCCCTTTTGAGTGCCATCCACCCCTCCTCAACTCACTTACCTTCCAGTAACCTATCCCAGGAGACTTTCCCCAGTCTGGCCTTCAGTTGGCCAAAGTTGGCCCTCTTGAAGTCCCAGCTTCTAGCGCTCGACCTGCTGCATGTTCCCAGTCTCCTGATCTCAAAGCAAAGGATGGAGTGATCACTCACATCCAGAGCTTCCCTAATCTGTACTTCATCTATCAGGTCCTCTCTATTGGTCAAGACCAAGTCAAGGATGTTTCCCCCCCTCGTCGCCTCTCAGACCCTCTGTGTGAAAACCCTCCCTCTATAGCTTCTAGGAAGCGACGTGACCTGGCTGTCACTGCCGAGTGAGTCTCCCAAGTAATATCCAGGAGACTGAAATCTCCCATAATTACTGTGTCTCTCCCCTGAGATATCCTTAGAATCTGGTCTGTCAGGACATCATCCAGGGTCTCAAGTTGACCTGGAGGGCGATAACATACCCCCAGTGTCAGGTCTCTTTCCCTGTCAAAACCCCTAAGTTTCACCCAGACTGCCTCTACCGAATCCCCATCTGTGCTGCATTCTATCTCACTGCATCCTAACCCTTCCCTGACGTATAAAGCCATGCCCCCACCTCTCTTTCCCTTCCTGTCCTTTCTAAAAAGGTGATACCCTTCTATGTTCACATTCCAGACTTGCCTTTCATCCCACCAAGTTTCTGTGATTCCCACCAGATCATACCCTCCTATTCCCAGGAGAGCTTCAAGCTCTTCCTGCTTATTACCCATGCTCCTAGCATTGGTGTACATGCACCTCAACTCCTTCCCACCGCTTCCTTTCCTTGGAGTTCCCAGCCTCCTCCTTCCTCCCATCCTCCCTGATACCTGTCCCCTCTCTGTAGGAGTCCTGTCAGTCCCTGCAGTATCTCTAAAACCCTGCTCCCAGAGCCCTGATCCTCTCCCCACACTTGCCCAGTGCAGACACGTTACTGGGGGGCCTAAACCCACCCACCCCCCAGCTCAGTTTAAAGTCTTCCGGACAAAGCTTGCTAGAACATCTCCAAAGGACCTTTTCCCCATCCTCATGAGGTGTAACCCTTGCCAGAAGTCCATTGGCAAGAAAACGAGTGCCATGGTCGAGGAACCCGAAGCATTCCTTCTGGCACCACACCCTAAGCCAGTCGTTCACCTCGGAGGCCCTCCTGTCCCTTCCTGGCCCAAATCTTCGGACAGGTAAGATTGACGAGAAGCCCACTTGGGCCTTCAGCTCCCTGAATTTCTTCCCCAAGGCCTCAAAGTCCCTGGTGGTCCCAACCACACCCTCCCTGGCCACATCGTTTGTGCCCACATGGATCACCAGGAGCGGCTGGTGACCCCCGGAGCAAACAAGACGCTCCACTCTGTCCTTCACATGCCAGATGCATGCACCCAGCAAGCAGCAAACCTCCCTTGTCTCCAAGTTGGGGCGGCACACCGCCGCCTCAGTGCCCCTCAGCAGGAAGTCCCCAACAACAATCACCCGCCGCCGTACCTTCTCGGTGCTGGTGGGCAGCCGTGCCCTGGCCCTCGCCTCTTCCACAGTGGCCCCCTTGCCGCCTGACGTCCCAGGCTGGGGGTCCTGCTGGTTCCCTGAGGCCTCATCAGCCCCAGCCTCCCCAAGTGGAGAGAACCTGTTTCCCAGCTCCAGACTGGTGCCAGGAGAAGGAGGAGGCCATGCTGGCCTCCTCCTCTTGTGGGTGACATACCTCCATGTCTCCGCAGCTGCTCCTCCTGCGGTCTCTCCCTCAACCCTCCGTCCAGAGGGGGGCTGCTCCGGGGGGGCCTGGAGAGCTCTCTCGACCCTCAGGCACCTCACCTCCTCTTCTAGCAGGGTCACCATCTTGCACCAAGGGCAAGTGTATCCCTGCCTCTCCTGGGGGAGAAGGGCGAACATGTCGCAGCTCTCGCAGTGGACAGCAGCACCCGTGACTCCCGCCAAGGCCATCTCCTGGTCTGCCATCGGTATCCCTTCCGAGACCTTACCTTGGTCCCCTGCCTTGTTTCTCCTGCAGTTCCTCTCACTCGCCCAGTTCTCCCAGACAAAAACCCACTCGCACACACATACAAGGATAAAATAAACTTAAATTGGAAGAAAAACAAAGCAAAGCACAGCACAAACAAAAACAAACAATCAAACCTCTGTGTCAGGGAAGGGAGTCTCCAGACAGCCCGGGCCGCAGCCAAGGGACGCAGACAAAGGACAACGCCTTATCAGTCTTCAGGCCAGTGGCCCCCCCTCTCCACTTCCTCCTGGCCCCTCTAGCCTCTCTGGCCCGCCCCCTTCCTCTCTGCTGCTCCTGGCCCTCTGCTCCGCTGCCCAGCCCCTACCTTGCCTTTGCCAGTCCCCTGGCCACTCAGCCTCTCTCCCAGCCTGTGCCTCTGCTGCTCTGCAGCTCTGCCAAGAGGCCAGAGCCAAAAGGGCTTGCAGTGGTTGAGTGCAGCTTTATCAGTCCCTCAGGCCGGTGGCCCCGCCTTTTGGCTTCCTCCTGGCCCCTCTAGCCTCTCTGGCCTGCCCCCTTCCTCTCCGCTGCTCCTGGCCCTCTGCTCCGCTGCCCAGCCCCTACCTTGCCTTCGCCAGGCCCCTGGCCACTCAGCGCTCTCTCCCAGCCTCTGCCTCTGCCTCTGCCACTCTGCAGCTCTGCCAAGAGGCCAGAGCCAAAAGGGCTTGCAGTGGTTCAGTGCAGCCTTATCAGTCCCTCAGGCCGGTGGCCCCGCCTTTTGGCTTCCTCCTGGCCCCTCTAGCCTCTCTGGCCCCGCCCCCTTCCTCTCCGCTGCTCCTGGCCCTCTGCTCTCCTGCCCAGCTCCTACCTTGCCTTCGCCAGGCCCCTGGCCACTCAGCGCTCTCTCCCAGCCTGTGCCTCTGCTGCTCTGCTGCTCTGCCAAGAGGCCAGAGCCAAAAGACAGGAGGCCTGAGCCACTTCCAATTAAGAGGCTGCTTCATGTCTTCATCAAATTTCTGGGGACTTTTTTACCCCAGGAAAGAAGTTCTTCTAGGATTAGTATTCTTTCCATGGTGGAACCTCAAACTAGTTACTGAAAGTGTGAATACCAGCCAGGCAGAGTTAGTGAGGCCTGCAATTGGGTGAGCCATATCTAAGCTAATTATTTTCTCTGACAGAATTTGTTATTTGTTAGAAGGCATATCAAATGAGAAAAGTGTGGAAAAGGGAAGTTGGCAGAATCACTTATGCCATTAAGAGTTGATTTGCTTGTTTAGCAAGGCCCTGCCCTTCATGCAGCATTGCTGCCCTCTTCTCATAGGGGAATATAATTTGAATTTACGCATGCATAATTTTTTATCCATCTAGCTCCCACCTCACAGAAAGGGAAATGGGGGCATGGTGCATCAAGTCCTTCCATGCACTGTGATGAAGGATGAATGCCGCCATGGAATATGGCTAAACATAAGAATGGCTCAGGTGTGAGCCAGGAATCCCCTAAGCACGTGAAATGGCATTTTTAAGCCATTTCAGCTGTCAGGGAACAGAAGACTGCAGATTAGCAGAAGGACTCCTCCAGTGGGTTCACATTCCCACCATCGGTCATTTATGGAGTCCACTAGCAGCAGCTTCGGCTCTCTCACTGTAAGAACAACCCCTAGACCATGTCATCAACTGCCAAGGACCAGAAGAGAGACACTGATACAATCGCCCTTCATACTAACACATGGAAAGTACATACTAACTTTTCTTGGATTTTAATCGATACTGCTTTGGGAGCTAATCTGGGCTAGAATGTGGTCCATAAATACTAGCTGCATTTCTATTTTCATGAACAATTCAAAGTCCTGGTATTAATTTAAAGTCCTAAACAGCTTGGAGCAAGGTTACGGGAGGGATTGTCTCTTTCCACAAATACCTGTCCAGACTCAATATCTGCTGTGAATACATTTTACAGTGGTTATTCTTGTAAGAAAATTGTAGGTACATGATGCAAAGTTGTCTTGCTGGAGTCAGTTTTAAAAATATTCTCTTTTAAACATGCAACAGCTTACA
Organism: Varanus komodoensis; assembly: GCF_004798865.1. NCBI lineage: Eukaryota > Metazoa > Chordata > Lepidosauria > Squamata > Varanidae > Varanus > Varanus komodoensis. The sequence goes on along the minus strand of NW_025335268.1, from coordinate 27,840,391 downwards.
ATTTGGCTGTCAGTTGCTTGCTTCATAGGAGCTTCTGTCCCTCCACATTACAGCTCTGCAGCTGTGATGTCAAGGAACATTCATAGCTACGGTTATGCAAAAATATGAGCTTCTCTTTCGAACAAAAATAGTCCTCAAACTATTCAGTTCCCATGACTAGTCTTCCAGGGCTCAGGTTTAGAATAACTTATATAGACAGTTTAAAATTGAGCTACATTTTTCTATCATATTCTATTCCTGAGCGAGCACACCAGTGGACACACAGAAATGAATGGATGCAATCAAACTGGTATTGTGCATGACAAACAGATGCTCAGAAAGCACAACAACCCATCCTTTCATCTTCATGCCAGGTAGAATAGTACCTGTTGAATTTCTGCCTGCCTCAGAACTGTTAAAGGCATAATGCCCCTGTGAGAAAGGACTGCTGCAGCTTTGGTGCTTTTCAGGTGCTGTTCCTGTAGAAGGAAAACAGTATTTGTAACTCTGATTACCTGTCAGTGGGGAAGGAAACCTTTCCCCCTCAGTTCATAGGGCTAATTAGACTTGGATGCTTTTATTTACAGTTTCTTTTTTAAAAATATAAAACTTCTGCCAAAAAGAGCCAAAGGTGCCATAAAATTAATTTGTTCTATATACCAAGCTATAAAGAGTTTCTACCTATTAGTATGAGTCATGCACAACAAAATATGCAGCCCAACCAGCCAGAAATTCAAAGATAAAGGACCTTTTTCTGCTTCCCAGGAGAGCATTCTTTCAAAACTCCAGCAAGAAAGCAGTGCTCCCTATAAATGGTTTTTTTATATGAATGATAAAGTTTGTGCCGTTATTTTCTTTGTAATTGACTAACATTCCTCAAATTGTGTGGCATTTCCTCTATGTTAATGCTCACCCTGGTCTGAATGACATAGCTTAATCGTGTGTGGGGGACCACACATTTCAGCTATTTAGAGGAGAGTCAGATCAAATAACAAATCCAATCAGACTATAGAAGTGAACAGCTTGCTCAATGGTTTCTGTTTTCCCATATACCCTGGGCTAAAATGGATGCTGCATTCAATACTGAGCGCACAGTCGAGAGTCAGCATGTACTCTGTTCGAGGTACTTTAACCCTGGAATACATATGTAGATTGGAGCCACTTTGCATAGATGGGGAAAATTTCAATTCATTAAATTCGCACACTAAAAACAGAAGAAAAACCCTCCCTTGGTACCAAACCTCCAAATTCTCCATGGGTAGTGCTAGACTCAACAGATTCGGAGTTAGGCATGCTACCCGTGCCTAATTATTTCTGAGTTTAAAGCAATCTGCAAAAGAGTGTAAGTTACTAAGCACACCCATCCAGTGTTCAAATAGAAGGCTGCGCCTCCTATTTCATAGAGAACACTCCTCCATTTGAAAGAGAACAATCCTTCGTTTGTCTGATGACAGTTATCTGTTTGAAGGTACCCCCATTTGAAGGACTGTTCAGTTCCTGGTGACTTTACAGATCAAGAACAGAGAGTGGAAGTCCTGAGGTTGCCCACCAACAGTTTACAAACAGCAAACCGGTACGGCATGCCTGCCATAGTCCCCTCATTCACACATTCACTCACTCACATCATGCCTTTTTTCCTCTTTCGAGGAACCCAAAGTTGTCTTACATAGTCCTCCCCTAGTCTCAATAACACCTTGACATGGGTTAGAAAACAGTCAGGGATAGGCCCACAGTCACCCAGCGAGCTTCATGACTGAGTGGAAACCAGAACCCCACTCTCCCAAACCCCAGTCTGATACTCCAGGCACTACACCATGCTGGTTCTCCAAACTATGATGAGGTGGACCATATTTTTATTTAAAAAGAACCATTTTCTTACATTGGCTTCTTGACATGTAAATTACCACATGAAACTCTCATGCAGATGTGCTCTCTTGTCCTCTTTTTCAGAGATATGTAGGTGGTCACATTAGACCAAACTCAAGGCCATAGTATAAAGACCAGTTGACATGATGCATCCTTTCTCTCCACAAGTTGTCCCAGGCCTCTTCCAGGGGATGCTTCCATGGGCAACATAATATGTGAGTTGCAAACCAATAGCACGACCTTATGCTTCTTTACACTATGTTCAAAATGGCGTATTTCCTAGTGAGCATATCTAGGATGGCAATCTAAGCCAGTAGCAGTTCCTGCAAATGTGATGCCCTCATAAATTCATAAACAGGCAAACGAGCCGTATCCAGAATTCAGCTATCATGAAGTAATGCTATACTTTCTGCACTAGATAGTACATAGAAGCATTATTATTTTTTCCAAGGAAGACTGATAAAAGGGTCATCAAATTGTCTTTTTAAGAAAAGAAAGGCTTAATAATATTCTGAACTGGATAAAAAAGAAATTAATGAAAGTAAATTATTTTCTTCCTTTCTGTCAGAGTTAAAAATAATTACTAGGACAATAAAGGGGGGAAATAGTCTCTATTTTTTTGCTATCTCAGGACATTATGCCATTTCCCCCTTTTGAAATCTAATTTCCATGAAGCGTTTTTTCCCCAGGAGTGCACATGTCCTGAATATAAATATCTCACTAGACTTGCTAATACTGATGCCATAATTCCAGAGGAGAGAGTCTTGCACTGCTGGCCTGTAATGGCAAGGTATTTCATTTCTAAGGGACCCAAAATTTAGTGGAAGGCACCCTTGAATAGTCACAACACAAATAGGAAGAAGACTGGCAATAGCTGTATTCAATAACAACACTTACCCCACTCTGCCAAAAATAGAAATAATTAAAAATAAAAGCTGGAAGGAAATATAAGCCTTCCCTTTTGCATGTACCCACATTTCCTGGGTACAATTCACCCTGCTGCCCTACCTCCATCTTAGATTGGAACTTCAGACATTCTCTAAGAAAAAGATTAATCTCTTCTTAGCTAACTTTATATCTCTAATGCCCGAAAGAACAAATGGAGTAGGCAATGTGATTTTCTTGTTCTCTATGGACTTGTGCCCATTACAGAATTCTACAGCAATTGTTTAGAGCCAGTTTCAGCTTGGTCAAGTTACCTCTGTATTACTCCAGACAGCTTGCTTGCTTGCTTATTTATTTGTACTATTACTATTCAGCTAAATAATAAGCTAAATCCCTAAGCAGTTTTCATATAAATTTTAAAATCACAGTTCAACTACAGTTTCAAAAATAATTGAATTGCAATGATAATAAAAATAAAGAGCATGGTTAATTTAATTCCAGGCTAGAGAAAGCCTGCATGAACAAGTGTATCTTCCAGAGGCATTTAAAAGATGCCTGATTTCTGCTTCCTGAACTGCATCAGGGATTTTTTTCTGCAAGATGGGTACCACTACCAAGGTATGGTATCACACAACATTCTAATAAATTTGAAGCAGCCAGTAAGGCTTCTTCTGGTGATCTTAACAGTTGGTTGGATATCTATAAAGAAAGGTGTCAGCTAGGTATCCTGGTCCCCAGTTATTCAGGGCTTTTTGTGACTATAACAAAAATTTGATCATGGCTCAGTAGATTATAGGCTGCCAGTGTGATTCTTCTAGAACAGGTCTTAGGTGGGCACAGCTGGATGTCCCAATGCACACTCTAACTGCTGCAGTCTGCACTTGCTGCAGCCTCTGAACCAGGTCTAAGAACAGCACATTAGTCTAATCATGAGGTTACGCAAGCATGGATCTCCGTGGCTGGATTATCCACCATGGCTGGATTATACCAACCAAGACTGGTAGTAGGCAGTCCAGACCAGCAAGATCACCTGGGCCTCCTGTGACAAAAGATGGATCCAGAGTCACCCCAAAGCTACATACCTCTTCCTCCAGAGGGAGTGTAACCCTGTCCAAAACAGGCAAGCAGCCCAATTCACAAAGCTAAGTAACTGACAAGCTATATGGTCTCTCTCTTGCTGGGATTCAGCTTCTGCAGTTCAGAATGTGTACAGCCTCTTCCAATTCAGACGTCACAGAGAAAGAGAGCTGGGTGTCATCTGCATACTGGTAATACCTTGCCCCAAAACTCCTGAGGACCTTTCCTAACAGCTTCTTATTAAATGGCATTGGGGGCAAGATGGTACCCTGTTCCACCCCAAAGTTCAGCTGCCATGGGGCCAGTCACCTAATGTTATTCCGTGGAACTGACCCCATGAGTATAAGTTGAACCTATATAAGATAGTACCTTCAATTCTCAGCACAGGAGGTGGCCCAGGAGGACAACGTGGACAATGGTATCAAAAACCACTGAGAGGTCCAGAAAAGGAAACAAGGTGTACCCTCCTAAAGAGATTCATCCATCAGGCTGACCAAGGCTGGTTCTGTACCAAAACAGCCTGAACCTGGACTGTAAGAGATCCATTAATCCGTTTCATTCAAGAGCACTGGCAGCTGAGACACCTGCCACTTAATCAAGGACAGGGCATTTGAGACTAGTCAATATTTGGTGTAGATCCAGGGTGGGTTCCTTCAGGGGTGATTGCATGACTGCCCCTTCAGGGCAGTGGGGACCACAGCATCACATAAGGGGTGCACTCGCCACTCCCTGTTTCCATTCAGTCAGTCCCACACAGCGAGCTTGAATACACTATGAAGGGCAAGAGGCAAGAGTGCATGTGGTAGATCATATAGATGTAAGCATCTTGTCCAGTACCTTACGTTCCAAAAACTGAAACCGATCCCCCAAATCAGGATAGGCTGATGCACTGGAAACCTCAACACCCAATGTCAACATGAAGGCGCACCATTTTATCCACAAAATGTCCTGGAACCTCATCACAGCAGGCCTCCAAGGGTTCCCTTACTGGGTTCCTTGGGTTAGATGAAAGTAACCCCATAGCAGTTGGAAAAGCTAAGCTGGGCAGTTGCTCAAAAATGCAATGGAGGTAATGAAGAAAGCCTTCTTCACTGCCTTCACATGCTGTTAAGCATGCTTGATCACCTTCACGACGAGTCTTACATTCCAGCCACCTTCTGACCTGTTTCAGTATCTGGAACTCCCCAGTAAACCAAGGGGGCTTCCATGCACTACAGTGCTGGAAAGGGCACGCATGAGCACTCGTGTCAATGGCTTATCAAATCTCGCCATTCCATAGTGTGATGAGGGCCTCCACAGAATTGCCGGTTCTGGATCCTGAAAAGCGTCCCAGAGCAATCAGGAATTTGTCAGATTCCAAAAGTCTCCATAATGCCCCGACTCCTGCAGAGAGGGGCTCCTCATACTGTGAGAGCAAATTTCACGAGGAAGTGATCTGACCATGACAATGTGGTGATTTTCCCCCCTGCCTTATCCTTCCAGACCCTCCCCCCGTGCCCGAGGCTCAGGCAGCAGTTTGTAAGGGGGGGGGGGTTGCAAACCTTTGGACGCATAAATTTTGACTGATCATAATTGTGAATGTTTAATTACAAAGTTGGACTGAGGGGTTATTCTATTGAGTTATATGACTATGGTCATGGCAACAGAAATAGACTTATAAATAGTATTTATAATACTTTTAAAAGTACTCTGTAGAAGCACTGGTCACTTTGCTATTTTGTATATGTTAGAACATTCACCAAATTTGCTTAATGTTACTGGACTACCAAAATTTCACAAGATGTATTTCCATTTTATAATGTGCAATAAAATATTTTTAAAGATAGTCTGTTATTATTATGACCATATTTAGCTATGAAATTATAGACATGAGTAATTGCTTTGCAGAGAGAACAAAAATAGCCATGCTGTTTATCAAGGACATAGTATATGTAATACCTATCTTATAACAAAATTATGACTAGTCTGATGAAATGTTTCAGCTCATGCCCAAGAACATGTATTTGTAACCAATTCTGCATTGGTTACATTGAACCAATGATTGAACATTAGATTGAACTAAAAACTTCTCTGGTTCAGGAAGAAAGGTAGAACAATGATCAGGAGGAGAAGGGGGAAGGAGGGGAGAAACAAGCTAAAGGGCATCTCATTCGTTAATCAGGGGCAGCAGGAGAGAAGGGAAGAAATGAGGTGAGTGCTTTTTACATATCTTGAGTCAGCTAAGATCCAGTGGTGCTTCGCATCTATACAAGTTGGGGAATACTTGGCTCAACAGTACTGAAAAAGATCTTGCAGTTGTTGTAGACAACAAGCTAAATATGAGCCAGCAATGTGATGCAGCCTCAGAAAAGGCAAACACTCCTTTGGGATGCATAAAGAGAGGTATCACTTCCAGAAAGAGAGAACTGTTCATTCCCTCCAGACCTTGCCTGCAATACAGCGTTCAGTTTTGGGCACCCAGGTTTAAAAAGGACGCTGAAAATCTAGAATGTTCAGAGGAGGACAATAAAGATGATACAGGGCCTGGAAACTAAATCGTATGACAAGAGACTGAAAGAACTGGGCCTGTTCAGTCTTGAGAAAAGAAGACTACAAGGAGAGATGATAGCACTCTACAGGTACCTCAAAGGCTGTCATAAAGAAGATGGAAAAGACCTCCCCTCACTCTTTCCAGAGTGTAGGACACAGAGCAATGAACTTAAGCTACAGTACACCAGGTGCAGGCTGGTCATAAAGAAGAACTTCCTAACTGTCAGAGCAATATGACAGGAACCAGCCAAGAGAGGTTGTGTCCTCTTCCACACTAAAGACATTCAGGAAGAAACTAGGGAGTTATCTGACAGGGATGGTGTATCTGGTGGTATCCTGTACCAGCAGAGGGCTGGACCTGATAGCCTTCCTGTCCCCTTCCTTTCCTACTATTCTATGGTTCTATTATTAAAGGAAGTTCAGCTTCAGAGCACCATAGGCAATATGGAGTTCAGCAGGACTATTCTCCAAAGACTGAGTACTTAATCCAGGGGTCCAAATAAAGAGTTAGAAAACAAAACAAAAAGTGGCTGTTTCCTGAAAGAAGCCTTACAGGAGACCAAAAGAGGTGGAGCTCTTAGGGCCATTCTCTGAATAGGAAATAGTTGACACTGAACGGGTGCTTGTGGTGCTATGTAGAAGGTCACAAAAGCTTCTTAGTGTTGTCAGTAAATCAGGAGTAGGGTATAATCCTGCATTTGGGGGTTATAATGCTTTCTATACTAATAGAGCTGGGTATAGAAGGCCTCAGAGCTAAATCCAGTCCTCTGAATTCCCGAGCATTGGATAATTGGAACCGCTCCATTTGCTTCCAGCATCAGGGGGCCATAGAGAACATGTTGTATCAGCAGCCCCTTGTCTTGTTCATCCCCTTTGTGGTACTGTAGCTTGACTGGTTCCTTCCTCCCACTCCTTGCCCTTCCTCTTCCTCTTCGCCTCTGCAACAAGCAACAAGTGCTCCCTCCCAGAGGAATGCAAGCAACCATATTCGATGCCTTTGCTTGCTCACATTCAGCTTCAGGGGATGCTTGTAGCTAGATAGGTGTTAGATAGCTTTCTTCACCTCTACGACATGAAAGCACTAATTAAGTTGATCTGAACTTCTAAACTGGCTCTAGTCTGGCTTCAATTCCTCGAAGACTATATGCTGTGTTCCCATGCTCTCTCCATAGTTGCACCAGACTTTCCATCACCAAGAAGGCCATGGCTCTTTCCCAGACCCCACCCCCTTCCCCAACCACTGATCATTTTGCATTCTGGGCCCTATAGCAGCCTTCTATAACAAGGGATGGGCAGAAGGTAGATTTTCAGAGGTTTTAGACTTTAACTCCCAGGAGTCCCTAACCAGCCCAGGCTATGATCAGGAATGCTGGGAGATGAAGTCCTAAACATCTGGAGATCGCCTTTCCCTTCCCATCCCCCACCTGCCTCCTTGGCATATATCAATGAGACCATTGCCCTGCCGCATTCATGAAATTTTCCAGAGGGGCAGACAATGTTGCCTGCCATTTGTATGCCTCTGGTATTTTCTACCACTTCTTCCATCTTTTTTCTTATCATAAAAGATCTGTTAAGGAAGGAATACTGGAATAGTTGCGTAACGTGTTTTAACTGGTAGTGCTAAGAGCAGTCTGTCTGGAAGTACCTTGTGTTAGTCATTTGTGGCATCAAAGAAAAATTGCTTCCTTTTAAAGTTTCTCTTTCTGTTTGCTTGGAAGCAACTCCTAGCCACCACAGTCTGCCAGATAAGTAATTATTTGCAAGTTTTGTTTAGACTGTATGCATTCTGGGTGTATTCAGTAACCTTTTCTTTTCAGCTATTTGAAATTCTTCTCTCCAGAACATTTCTGCATTCAGAATATTTCTAATCCATGCCATGCACAGCACACTGATGATCCTAAAAACTTGTAATACAACAAAAGTATTCTCACACGTGAGAGCTAAATCATTTATTTCGTGCAATTCATGTGGGCCTGTTTGGTGATAAAGTTTACCTGTAAGTGGGAGAGAAGCAGTGCTGATATAAGGAGCATGCAAACCAATATCACATTTCAAACCAAGTGAGGGAAGAACTTCTTAACATGCTAAAGCTGCAATCCTAGAACTCTTTACCTGGAACTAAGCCCCACTGAACTCAGTGCAAGCTATTTCTGATTAGAAAAGTATAGGATTGTGTTGTGATTGTATATAAATCAGGGCTGGGCAACTTCTGGAAATCAGGGATTGCATTTCTCCCCTGGAACCCACCCCTACTGCCAAAATTGCAGCAGCAAAAAGCTGCAATTTTGTGGGGCACACGGGAAGCAAGTGCCTAGTTTACGAGCAGAATCAGTTCCCCTAGGAGGCTTCTGGGATCATGAGTCTACTTGCAAATAAGATGCTCGCTGCCTGAACACATCTTCCCTTGCAAATTGCTGCTGTTTTGCTGCCGCCACTGTGATAGTCAATTTGGCAAGAGTGGGGACACAGGGGACACAAAAACAGGCTTTGAGGGACTGCACGACACCTTCTGGCCATAGGTTGCCCATTCCTGATGTAAGCAGAGTTGACAGAGATCAGTTGGGTTGCTAATTGACAACCCAAGGAGAAAGTCTGCCTGGCCTCCTGCTATGCTTGGTACACTGGAATCAGCAGGTGAAGCCTTCCATGGCATAGAAGACAGCATCACGACTCCTCAGCAAGTTCCTGTTAAAGGCATAGATGATGCTCTCCAGCTATTTTCGCACGGAAAGAAAATGACTTAGTGTCTTGTCACGAGTGGAGGCGGGGAAAGGGGGGGACACAGGGCAAGGGTAGGGCATGGCTAAATCCAAACCAGGGAAGGCTTTCTTTGGTGTGGAAGACTGAATGTAAAGACTTGGAGTTCTGGCCCAGCATGGTAGTCCTACACTGGAAGTGTGGGAGAACATCCCAGAAGTTAAGCAGGGCTGCTGATGCTGGGCTTTGGGGCCAATATCTCCGGCCCTATAGCCGCAGGCCACCAAATGGCCGCCTCGAGACCAGTTAAGTTTTGGAAATTGTGGAAGGCCAGGCATCAGTACCTGGGCTGGCACAGACATGCCGGGAAGCTTGTGGCTTCCTGCACACCCTTTTGTTAGTCTTAGTTTTATTTTAATTGTTTTTGATTATTGTTGGGGGTAGACAGCTAATATGGTTATACATGCTCGGGTTCCTTTTCTTGTTTTTTGTTTGGTTTTGTTGCTTTAAATGATTATTATTACTTTCAATAAAATACTGCTTATTCTCAAGTAAATGTGTTTTGCATCAGGGCAACGAAAGCAAAAAATTTTATTCTTTAAAAAAAACATGGTTTTCTTAAAAGAAATAAAGTACAGAAAGGAAGGGAAATCTAAAAGAAAAATGAAAATGGCAAGGGATCTTACACAAATGTAACATTTACATTCATAACCTGTAAATTCCTAAAGTCAAAAATGTATATCTTTCTGCCAGTCCGTTAGCACTTTGTTAAAGCTTGCAGAAAAGATAACTATAGTTCTCTCAACAATATTTTAATGAGCTTCCTTTTGTTCTATATTAATTAAACTGCATATAACAGAATTTCTGTTTATCATTAAATTCTTCAGTTGGTCTTCTGTTTATATAATTACTTAATTGTGCCATCACTGCATACTCAGCCAACTTATTTTTCCAATCTTCAGTTGTTGGACATTCTGCAGTTTTCCATTTAGAAGCAATTGTAATTCTTGCTGCAGTTGTCATATATTTAAGTAACTCTGACATGTTCTTTGAAAAAGTCTCTGGCATTAAATTCAAAAACATATTCTTAGGATTCAGGAAAGTTAATGTTAAAGGGTTGTTTTTGTATTTCTGCATGTATTAGCTTCCAACAAGTCTACTACATATGGTTGAAAGTCCCTTCTACTTTTTTACATTTCCAGCATTTTCCACTATAATACTTGTCCAACATCTTATACCAATAAACAATTTTATTCTTGAAGTTGTGATGATGTGATGGTCTCAGGGTGCAACCCTACACAACTTTAAACAGAAAAAAGGGCTTTAACTCCCAGCAGGCCCTGGCCTGTCTAAACCTGCATAGGATTAGACCTTAGTTTTAAATGCTAAATGGCTCAATGCTCAGAGTATTTTCTTTTCTTTAAAAAATCAAGATTACCACACACTTTTTTTTCTCTTAACATCCCAGAAGTGTAAAATTTGTGGTAAAAGATGGAGCCGTGGTTGGAGGACAGAAGAGGAACAAAACCCTAGCTGTGTGCTTTACAACGTAATTCACATGGCTGTCTTAGGAACACCCTCTCTCTGTCGGAGTTTGTAGTTCAGGATCTAAAATTATCTAGCCACAGAAGTCGCAAGAAAACTGGCTGGCATGGCCTGGAGACATGCCACTACTGCATCTGTGCACATTGTGTGGGGGATAAGAAGAGATGGTTTTAGCTTTTGCTATATGCCGTCACGTTGTCTCCAACTAATGGAGGCCCATGAATGAAAGCCCTCTACACTGTCCTGTCCACCCTGCTCAGCAATTCAAAAGTTTAGTAGAGCATAGGTACTGGCAGAAGGAGTGGACATGTGCATGCGCTGCCAGTCTTCGGGTGACTTTGACCCTCCTCTTCTTGAGCCACCTGACACATAAGACTGGCTCCCTGTGCGGCTGCAGACCCATCCGGGAGACTTTTTAATTCAGAAGTTTAAGGCCCACGGAATGTACTCCCTAATGAGTCTACAGCAGGCAGCAGCCGTAATCAATTTATCAGTGCAATAAATCAAGTGGAGCTTTAATTGAAGCATTTTTTTAAAAGCTGAGCAGTTAATTGGGAAAGTCACTAGGCATGTTGAACAAACCCTTTTTGTGTTCCCCCAAAAGTACTCTTGTGTGGGCAAATGCAGCTCAGACAAAGAAAATGTTGTGTTCCCTGGCCGCACCACCCGTGCCTTATGAATGGGGATTCATCCCAGCTGGCATTGTTGTGAATAAGCTGCCTGCACATCTCCTGACTCAGGCAACATCAAGAGCTATCAAGAGCCAAAAGGCAGGATATGCAGGAGACACGATATTCTGAATTTATTTATGCATTTATTTATTATGATGAGGATTTTTTTGAACTGAAAAGCATTTTTGAAAGGGGAACTTAGGAGTGGCAGCATGTGGACTCTCCCCTCCCCATTCCAATTCATTCCCTGGAGTTGCCTTCTGACCCCTGGGATGAAAAGCAGCTTCAGGTAGTGATTTTAAGTGGACAGATGTGGGAGGGGAAAGGTTGAGCAGCTCCTGCCATTCCTCCTGTGCCAGCCAAGTCTCCCACCACCCTCATCCCTGCTGTTGTCTCCAACCTGGAATCCCTTGTAGGGGAGGGGCCTTCAGGAACCCAGGGAGCATCTTGGGCCAGCCTGGAGGGCCAGCACAGCCTGCAAGTCTGGTGACTTTGAAGTTCTCTAGCTTCACCATCACTCCCACTGAAACTGGCAACATTCGCTCACACTTTTCAGAAAGCAAGGAAGGCAGAAGACAATTTAGGTATGTCCCATTATTTGACTCTAATAAGTGGGGGGTTAGAAATCATGGCTGAAGATAGTGTATAGAATTCCTCATCCTGGCAGCCCTCCAGTTAGGTTGGACTAGAACTTCCATGATTCAAAGTTAAGGTAAGCGCCAAGCTGAGGAAGGCTGTCCTAAAGCCTACAGGTGGTCAGGTTTTGCTCTTGCTCCTTTGGGCTCGTAACAGGAAGTGAGAACCCGACATCTTTGCCTCTTCCAACATTCATTCCTACAGTGGGACCAGAACCCATTTCACTCCAAGAGAACACCTGGAAGAAGCACCACTCCCATCCATCTCACTGCGGCAGGTGGGGAGCAGAAGGTAGATCTGAACTTTATAGATCTTTGGATGATTTGAAGCAAATTTCCAAGTACGTTAAAAGTCTCAATTAACAATAGCAGCAACAATTAATACCCTCCCCACAAAAAACTGTATCCTAATGAAGATAACTTACTGTGACCAGGAGTGGGGTTTTGTGCTGAAGAACTATGAGCTCCTTTTACTTCTGCTACTTGAAACAAATTCCTGGGCTCAACATTCTTTCATTCTAAGAGCTCCACAAGGCTGTATACATGAACATTCTTTAAACACTTTTCTTGTATATGATATGTGCAGAATGGAATTGATCTGCAATGCTAAATATGGCAAAGAATGAAACCCAAATGTGTCAAGGGACTTTTTTATGTCTTTGCACCAGGCTCTGGTTGGTAGCTTTCTAGCAGGAGTGAAAAAAAACAAACTAGATCCAGTAAGTCTGAACCCTGACTAACCCTGTCCAGTGATTTGCTCTTCCCACCTTAAACAGTGACATTCTTGGTAAACTTGAAGTAGAAGTACTCATAACAGTCCCAAAACCCAGGAGCCCACCCTCACAGGAAGACTCTGAAGATTCTGGCTGTTGTATTGATCCATATGAAGAGGAAGTGTTAGCCATGTTTGATCTCTAGCAGGAGCAAGTCTTTTAAAAAGTGAACGGGTCCATTCATAACCACCTTAAAATACTTGGCGTCACAACAAGCAGCAACATAATGTCACTAGGAACATTCATTTCTCTCCACCCCTGCAAGTGATTCTGAAGATTGCAGCTAAGCCTGAGGAGCTTGGCAGGTGATGTAGCATCTCTGCTGATTAAAAAGTGTCAGCACTGCTTTGCTATGAGCCCTGCTTCAGCTACACAACTGCTGGGGTGTTTTCAGGGCTCTTGACACCATGCATCATGTGGAACAGGAATTCTCATCAGAGGGACAGAGGTGTTCCATCTTGGGCCTCTCTCAAACAGATCGACACCTCATTTTCAGGGGTTAGAAAAACACCTCTGTGGCAATGGAGCAGAGCCAGGCTAAGCATCCACAACCCACAACATGTGCCGGCCAGGCCTGTCACCTATCACATGACTGTGGCGAACCGACAGATTTGTCAAGTACTCAAGTTATGAATCATTTTCATCCTATCCCCACAATATGAGGTCCTGTCCTTAAGAATAAATATACAATTGGTTAAGAAAATTACTCAGAAACACTGTCTGCCAGTGACAAGAGAGGCTGCTTGGAAACTGCTCCAGGGCTTGAAAGAATGAACCCATCTTGCCAGCGCTACTGCCTGCTATTGCTGTCTGTGGCTGAATTTTATTGTTCTTCTTGTGTGTTGTGGCTACATGTCAGTTTCTTTAAAAAGGGATGAAATGGTCATCTCCCTGATATCTTTTGATGAAGGGCAGTTTATACATATCCAAATATATACATAATTAGTGGAGGCAAAGATGACAGGAAACAAATGAATCAATGCTGATTAATGTTCCAAGGTGAGTTATGCAATATGACGCTTCCCCTGGCTTTTGCTGCTGTGCTTCAAATATAGGGGCTGGGCATCTATATTGGTCCTCAGTTCTCCTGATGGCCATGCCCCATTCCCTTTCCCTCACCCTCTTCCCTTCCCCCAACCATCAATGGTTTCATGACTTTTGTGCAGTTTATGCCCCATTTGAAAAGGCTGAAATATTTCCCTTAAGGCTGAGTTATTGGCAGTAAGAGTTTTGAACTAAAATAAACCAGGAGGGGTTATATTCCTGACCCCACCATTTGTCTTGGGCTCCATCCCTTTTGCCCTGCTCATCCCTGGAATTCAGCCCCCTGAGAACTTCTTCACAATGGACTTTGGCCCCCAGGGATTCCACACTCTTATTTTAGACCCTTAATGGTCTTACATTACATAGGGAAGGGGGAAGAGGCCTTTATTATGGCTTTGTACATCATTAACATCACAACTGGTTCTACTGCATTCCTGAGCTTTTGGATCAACAACAAATGACATTCTGCCAATCCTGATACAAATGAATACTCTGATCATGGTAAGGTGACCATATGTCCCTTTTAACAGAGTACAGTCTTCTATTCAAGGGGCTGCCAAAGAACCGTGCTCTATTAAGCATCCTTTGTTTGAAGGAGTCTCCCATCCAAGCCCATTATGAAGATAAGAAACCATCAGGAGGAAGAAGAGCTGGGCCTTGAAGTTGCCCATCAAAGGACCTGGACAGCAGAGAGAGCAACACATGCGAGTTACCCTGGTTACATCTTCCACATGGGTTAGATGTATTGTATTTATATTTGAATTATAATACTTATTCCTAAATATATACTAGCCTGTCCAAATGTTATGCAAAATGGTACCCTCTTTTGTGGTGATTCACTTCCTCTTCTTTGCAGTGCATAATGCTTCCACCCCCACCCCATTCCATTGAGCTCACTTAAATCATGACCTTTCATTACTGCAGAGATAAGATGGATTTGGTTTCTTGGTTAAAATACATTTTAATTCTGGTTTTCTAAGACATTTAAATTCAATTTTAAATCCATTTACTGGGGAATAGGTTCCATCTTCTTGTAAAATGTTTCAAATCATTTAAAAGTGAAAATAATAAAATTAGAGTCTGTACCCAGGTATATGATCAGCTGACCACACTAGGGCTATAAGCTGTTTTTAACAATAAGAACAAATCATGTTGTAGCAACTGGTCTCAGTCCTGGTAACTGTGCTGGCCCAGAAGCTGGATCTGCTTGCCACTGTCCCTGTCATTTTGGTTCTCTGCAACCATTTGGATCTTCAGGGCCCTGGAGCAGCGCGAATCACACCAGACCCTTTAACAGCTTTGTACAAGAGAGGATTTAGGCAGGTGCAGCTTCTCCCCTCTTCTAGGTTATTCAGGTAGCAGGAGCCTTGCCCTCATTTGTACCTGGCCATACTCCCAGTATGTTGTACCTTGCTCCAACATTTGACATGATGTTTGTCAAAACACGCTGGGTTCTATGCAAATCTGAATTCTGTACTCAGAATAATTTATGTAAGTTGAATTCTAAGCAAATCCTGATTATAAAATCCAATCTCCTTTCGGTGTAGTTTAATTTTCATTGTCATTCATCGTCTTGTTGGCAGCATCTTGTTAACAAATAATCCTGTGGCTACTTACTCGAGAGTAAACTCTGTTGCTCTTATTGGGATTTATTTTGGAGTAAACATATTTAAAGGCAAGAGGAGACTAGGATGAGGCAATTGAGTCTGAAAAACAAGCATTACTGCATTTTAGATCTTTGCACCATGTCAGATTTTTAGTTTATTTTGATTATTTTTATTGGGCAAGTTTATATTTTTTGCTTTTGTGAAAGCAGCCCTCCCCCCACTATCTAAGTTTATGGGCAGTATTAAAATGATGATAATAACAACATTTATTATGAGGATGCAATAATATATTTTGCAACAAAGGAGGTAATAATGTATTTTGCGACAAAGGGGGCAAGAAGCTCTGTGATGGATTTCTAAACACGGCTACTGAGCCACAAACTCAGCTTCGTGGAAAAGACAAGACAGAACAAATGACAGAGCAGAAGCCTGGCTCTTAATTCTTCCCCAAACACACTAGAATATATTTGTTTATCCAGGGTGGATATAACTTGTATTTAATCAGACAGATGCAGCACATTAGGAGAACAAACATCCTGCCAGAGTTTGCTATCAGATACTTCAGAGCAAGTCATCAGAAGTGAAGCATGTTGATAATCATATTCTTGCTTGTCACAGACCGACTTCATAAATATTTTCCTGTTTGACTAGCAGAAAGTGTGCACAGAGGCCTTCCCCAAGTTGTTGCCTCCCAGATGTGTTGGACTAAACCCCCCATCATCCCCAACCAGTGCTCATGTTGGCTGGAGGTGATGAGCTTTGCAGTCCTACACATTTGGAGAGTACTAAGTTGGGTCGGACGTGACTTTGCTAAACAACAACAGAGTTGGCAATGCCTACAGCTCTCTACAGTTTCCCTGTATGGTATTTGATTCTAAGAACAGACCTCCTATTCTACGGGTTCCCAGGCAATGTTCAAACCTCCACATTGCCCAAGCAGCCTTCTGCCTTAACACTTCCCTGGCCTTAAGCTTGCCCTGCATCTTCAGGCTGCACCTGTTTTGCTTGTGCTTGCTCTATGCCATCTAAGAACTTTTCCTTCAAAGCGATTAGCTGTCCCGAGTCTCTGTTAGACTGCAAACCTAATCATCTTTATGGAAGAATAAATACCATTAAACAGTGGAATTACTTCTGTGTAAATACACTTTGGATCCGATGAACCCCCTCCTTGCAAATTTTCACATTCTCTGTGTGAACATTCAGGGCAGGACTACATGATGTGTGTCATGTTGTACCCACACTCCTCAGTTGCAATGAGCTTTCCTCTTTTCATGACGCGTGAACAGGACCTCCTTCCCTTTGTCTGAGTGTGCATGACATGACCACCTATCATGGGTTGCAGCCTATGATGGGTTACTGTATTATGGAAACCCAGACCAATTTGTGCAGGGTGGCTTGTTCATGGGCAGCAAGCCACTCTGGCAACCCGTGGGTTGTTGTAAGGGCTGTCATACCCATCATTGGGTCAGTTGTCAGTGTTCAGTCAACACAGCAACCCATTATGGGTAAGAAGAATTGGCTGTGTCACTCCTGCCAACCAGCCCCTGAGCAACTACCAGTGCCAATTATCCCCACAGTGCCCAAGGGGATTTTGGGAGCCACTGGCTTAGCTCCCAAAGTTGGGTGTCACATTAACTAACAAAACAAACACAGAAGTAAATTCCACGGATCCACTGCAGCCACAAAAATCCCCACTTGGCCTGAGCGCTGTGCTCATAGGGCCTGTCCTCCTCACAAAGAACTTTGCTGTGGGCACAGGGGTTCTGCGTGGGGATCTCAGGGCAGTCCCAGTCCTGCTCCCATAGTGACATTTTCTGTTTGCATAGTGCACAGGGTTAGAGAAGGCAAGACTCACAGTGTTTTTGCATGCTTGTGTGTGCACATTAGTATGTATGAATTGCAAGGATCATGTGGGATGTGGCTGTGATTTTGGCAGTGCCCACCACTGGCATGAAACCCCTAGGTTATCCATGGGAGGATTTGGCCCTTGGAATGAAAAGTGGGCCTTTTCTGTTGTGGCATCCCAGCTGTGGAATGACCTCCCCAGCATCCTATGTCAGGCTCTTTTCAGTGCCAAGTCAAAACTTTCTCATTTTCCCAGGCATTTGAGTTTTCCTTTTTCTGTTGTTTTAAATTTATTACTGTTTATTTTCACACATTGTACTGCTTCTAATTTTTATTTTCTTTTATACAGTATGTTTAAACATTTATATTGTGTTTCCTCATGTTGTATTTTATGATTTTAATTGTTTTGCACTTTGGTTATAGGGCAGTATACTAATGCAATAAATAAACAAAGTACTCCCTGTCCCCATTGATTTACAGAGTAACTTTAACTACAACCAAAATGTTCTCTGCCCCAGGAAGCTTACTGTATTGGGGAAGACAATAGTGGAGGGCAAGAATAACGAGCAAGAGATGGTGTGATTCACAGAAAAGAAGTTATGCCCTTGTATGTTGGCTTTCCTGTCTGTGCTGCCTTGCCCAGCCCTTTCTGGAACCTGACGGTCTCTGCCCTGTCTCTGATCCTGCTTTGTTCTCAGGCCAAGACTACTTCTGACACCTTCAACCCAGTTGTTCCAAGCATGTCCCCCTTGTCCTGCTCTTGCAGAGCCCCCACAAGACCGTGGACCCTATCTCTTTCCAATACTCATCCTTTCTGATCTTGGCCCTGCCAGCCTGGGGCATTACTGGGCAAGGCTGTCCATGTCATGCCGTGGAATCAAGTGTGGCTTGGCAGTAGAGCAGTGCGAAGGCGATCCTTCTGCACAAGGAAACACTGTCTTGCTTTCCCATTCCCATGCTACTTAAGTTACATTTTAAAGTTATTCATTCTCTTCCTGTTCCAGATTTGAACTGGCAGCCTGCAGGCATTCAGTCTTACTCAGCCAGCCACCTGAACCATCCAACTGATCCCTCAAGGTCACTGCTATTTTTATGTTTCTTTTTCTATCCTTTTTCTCCAAGCTGTTTTATATTCTGATCACACCTTCCTTGGCTTGTGTACGAGCCACGTTGTTTCTTCCAAACTTGGTGGTAAGCAGAACTTAACTTTATTTAGCATGGGCAAACTAACAAACTAACATGCGTGAGTGTGTGGAAACTCCAGGTGTTGGTCTATGGCTTCAGAGGGAGTGAAATATGGCAGCTGTATGATTTACACAGGATGGCCTGGTTGAAGAAGATTTCTTCCTGGCCTTACTCCTGTCCTGCTGTCATGCAGAGATGCAGTTCTGCAATGGTTTTCAACACATGGAGATGAAGTGTGAGGGAAAGTTTATCTGCTAAATAGTCATAAAATTATTCAACACACAGGAGCCCTACCCCCAAAATAGTGTACCAGATTAGAACACAATCCTATGGCCATCTAGGCAGAATTTAGATGGCCATAGGAGAAGTTGGGGTCCCACTTGGAGTCCAACCAGTGACCTCCCTGCATTGCCACTTTGGCATCTACCTGTCACCTGTGACTAATTCAGCAAAAAAAATCTTGTTTGTCTACTGTCTTAATAGGGGATTATCTAACACAGCTGATTGCTAGCAGTTCAACACAACTAATGCTTCTTCTAAGCATATATTTTGGCAATGTCCACTAGTTGCTTCATTTGGGGATGAGGTTACTACGCAAATGTTTTTTTTACTGGAAAAGTCTTTAGTACTTGCAAGTGTACACACTTTTTAAAGTTATTTTGCTGTTTCTGGAATTTAATTGGTCAATGTAAATATATTCTCTTCACCTTTATAGCAGCTAAAGATCTCACACTATAACACGGACAGGATAAACACTCACTTCCTATAATGAAATGGATTGAGAACTTCACAATAGGAGATCAACCCTGACTGCTCTTTAGAAGGCCAGACACTGAAGATGAAACTCAAATACTTTGGCCACCTAATGAGAAGGAAGGACTCCCTGGAGAAGAGCCTAATGCTGGGAACAATAGATGGCAAAAGAAGAAGGGGATGGTAGAGAATGAGGTGGCTGGATGGAGTCACTGAAGCAGTTGGTGTGAGCTTGGGTGGACTCCAGGGGATGGTGGAGGACAGGAAGGCCTGGAGGAATGTTGTCCATGGGGTTGAGATGGGTCAGACATGACTTTGCGGCTAACAACAACAAAAATATTTGAACAGCTGTCATATAAACGACACCTTCAAATGGATCCTGAATTTGGATATTTGGTCTGTTTTTGCTGATGCCTATGTGTAATTCTAGGGACCTGTATGCTTTTTATACAAATTCACGTACACAAAATTCTAGGAGCATCACACTGGGGATCCTTCACAGGTTCTGTGCCAGAGATCCTTGGTTTAGGAGTGTACCTTGTTCACTGGGGCAGCACCATATGCTTTCAAGCAAGCTTTTTCTATTCAAAACAGGGGCTTTTGAATAGAAAAATGCCATGCATGTATCTTTGGTGACTATATGGATCCTTTCTGCTGCCTTGTCATCAGTTGATGCATTGATGCCATTCATTTAACAGTGTGTACATTTTCCTGCTCCATAGCCTCAGCTGAATGGGAATCATATACTCAGCATAGTCATCACACAGGGAGTGGCTATGTGGTGTCGGCATGAAGCCAGTTTGGAGAGAAGGCAGGGAACATAGCATTCGCTGAGCAGCCAAATACTTTTGCTTTGGGAGGATCCAGCTGCCCTGCATTCAGCTTCCCCCTGCTCCAAGCACTGTGGGGTGGCCCTGCCATGCAACAGGCTTGCTTCAGAAGTTATTGGGGTGGAGGTATCAATAGGTACATGAATGACTTAGTAAGACTTTCTATAGTGTTGGCCCTAGCAGGGGCAGTTGGTCATTATGGCTCCACACTGAACAGCAAAATTTCTTGGGCTGGCACCAAAGATCAGTGGGGACTTTTCAGGGTTAGGATTAGGATAAGTTGACTTTTTTTCTGACAAAGCTAGAGCAGCAATGGCTAACAGCAAGTGACGCTTCTGCAGTATGCAAGATGCACTGAAAAAGAAAACGTTATCTGGTGGATTTCTGTTTCTGAAGTACAATTGATCTATTGATGGATTGATAAGATTTGTACTCTGCCTTCCTCTCAAAAATCGTGTTCAGCTCATTGATATAGGCCAGACTGATCTCCAACTGAGTACCTGTATGTAGAATGTGCTAAAAATAGAAACATATAGGAAAGAAGCAATTATTGCTCCCCATT
Source organism: Varanus komodoensis (assembly GCF_004798865.1). Lineage (NCBI taxonomy): Eukaryota > Metazoa > Chordata > Lepidosauria > Squamata > Varanidae > Varanus > Varanus komodoensis. Next base: position 27,819,908 of record NW_025335268.1, on the reverse strand, counting down.
TAAACAGTATGAGTAGAAACAGTAGTGTCAGCTTCTTCTGCATCCAGCTTTCACATTTCTAGTAATATTTACTGAAAGTGCAGGGCAGCTGTTACCAGCCAGATGCCTTACAGATGTCTTCCACTACAGGTTCCACCATCCCATTCCAGCTAGCTGAGTATAATGAGAATTATAGTAGAACACATCTGAAGGACTCCCAGTTGGGGAAGACAACCAAAGGCTTTCCAGTTTGCTCCCCCAACCAAATCCACCACATTTTTAATCATCAGTTGTCTGTAACTCCTCTGTTCCGTGCTTGGTGCAGCAGGGAAGAGAGCACAGTCCATAACTACTGGAAATACATTCCACCAACTCTGCACATCCTGCTTTTCAAACATGTGTATTCAATTTTTGCAAACAATGCAGTGCTGTGATGTAATGGTAATGCAAACCAGTCTCCCAGTACATTCCTTTACTTTGGAGTAAAACACACACATTTTAGTTGCGTTCCAAATGTACGCATCAGGCATGCACATGCCTTTGAGAAGGGGGTAAGAAAAGCAGGCTGCCACCAGAATGCTTCTCATCAGTGGAAACATTACAAGCCAGCTTTTAAATAGTTGTGCGGCTCTTCACCACACCACACCACCCCGCTCAACCCCAGCATTGCATTCTGGGGTTATCAGGTGCCTGCACGAATGACTGGCAGGATTATTACACGGACTGGCGAGAAGTTCATTTGGCATCACATCACAGAGCTTCCCAAAAAGGAAAGCCTCTTTGGGCACAGTTGTATGAATGTGAAGAATACCTGGGAAATTACCACCTCCTCAAGTGCCAGGGATGCCAGAGACTGGATGCACAGTGCACACTTTGCATGTGAAAGGGTCAAGAGGTTCTTCAAGGCCAGAGGTTTACAACGCAGTCAGTTCACAGCTGCTCTGCTCTAAGCAAAATTGCAAGTTCAGTTCGTGACCTCTCCAGTTGCAAAGACAGCACTAAGAAGGGCCTCTCCTGCCCAGCTGAGACCCAGAGCTTATTGTATATTAAAGCTCTTTCTGTTCCAGTATTATTTATTGATATTTCTATTCTATCCTTCAGGGCAGATAACAACAACCCAGTAGCAATGAAGTACACTAAATGAACATATTTTAATCTAAGTAATAAGATAATCAGTCACAAGATGGATTGCAGAGGCTGCTAACCATTTATAACTGCTCTAATGTCTAACTTTTTATGTGCATGGATTTAATTTTAATTTTTTAATGGGGAAAAGCATTCAGTCATACAATTTCTGCAATATGGTACACCTGAGTGCTGCACAGTTCAGATGCTGTTTTACCATGTGTTATTCTCTGCTGAGTTTTGTTTCCTGCAGAAGGCTCCGTAACTGCAGCCTTCCAAGATCCTTAAGGGAAAGAACATTCTGAACAGGTCTGCACACGACATGACAGCCCACCCTCACGATAAGCCGTGGTGGGTTAGTTGTTGTGTGGACAACTCATGGTGAGCATGGAAGATGGGCCAGGTTTGCATGACACAGAGGACCACACTGCAGTCTGTGGCTTCTAAGCCACCCTACCCAAAATGTACCTGAGAAGCAATCAGGCGCAAACTTGGTAGGATCTTCCACCTCTTCTTTCCTCGCCCTCAGTCCTCCTGCAGGTATCCCAGAGGACACTGCGAGAGCACTGGCATTTCCTACCCCTCCCTGCTGCTGCTGAGGGTTGACTTGGCTTGGTTTTTTGGGGGGATGAGGAGAATATAAATGTCAGCTGTCAAGCTGGCTTTTGTGACCCCCATTTTAGTAGCCATGATTTGCCCTTCCTGAGAGTCCTTCCAGAGAGCTCTCTCTCCATGGTCACCCACATGAAAAATTTAATAATGTGCACAAATAATTAGGCTCTTTTTGTTAACCTTCCCAGCCAGGTTTGAACAAATCTGCCCAAGTGTATTGCTGCCAGGGGCTCCCTGGCTAGGTATTGGCCAGCATGGGTGCCTGCTGGCCAAATCTAGTAGATACCCACCCTGTACAGGGCCTAGCCCAGGTGAGAAGTAAGTGTTTTCCTCCATTCAGAAGAAGCTGACAATCAGGTCTGGAGCTTCTAGCTCATTGCAAAGTCGCAGCTGGAAAAGGAGCTTTCCTCTCAGTTTCGCAGTGCAGTGCCCTGGTTTCTTGTGGGGAGAAGAGGTGTTCCATTTTTGAAAAGGAAACCTTTCAGTTTTACATGTGTTAAACTAATATAAAAGTCATATCCCCTTTTTTACAGGGGAATTTGGAAGGGCTTGCCAATGTCTTTTATTTGCAAGGGCTGTTCCATATATATAGATCCCATATATGTGTGCCATCATGCTAGGGAAAGTCAAAGGCAGAAGCAGGAAAAGGTAGACCAAATAAGAAAAAGATTGACTCCATAAAGGAAGCCACAGCCTTCAATTTAGAACAGTGATGCAGGGATGTCATGTACCTTTAGGAGGACTCTCATTCATAGGGTCATCATAAGTTGGAGACAACTTGATGGCATGCAATAACAAATACCTGCACACTTCTCTAAAAACCTGCAGGATGGGTTGGACAATTGAGTAAGGAGTCAGAACCAAAGGACAAGGCAGATCAGAGGGTAAGCCAGAAGGGTACGCTAAGAATCCAGTCTGAAAAACTAACTAGCTTAGAGGGCAAACCAGGACTCAAGTCCAAAGCATAAAACCAGAAACACAAGACTTCACAGAACTTGGGGAGACCTGAGCAAGACTTGGAAGTCTCCTTATATCCCTTCTTCCCAGGAAGAAGCCAAGGTCAGGCCGGCTGGAGGAAGCCAGTGAGAGCACTTCCATGTTCCCCACACTCTCAAAAACCTTTACCCAACTGATTTCAGATGTTTATGTTTCCTCCTCCTCAAGAATGAATGGAGGTGAAGCATCACCTGGATTTGGTGGACGCTGGTGGAGTCTCCCCCCTTCTCCCCAACTCCAGAACCCCTCCCCATGTTTGTCCCAAGGATGGTTTTCCGTCTTCAAGGCCTCAGCCAGCACAGAAAAAAATATTTCCCAAAGAAAGGGTGGAGAGTCGTCTGAAGGAAGAATCTCACCTTCAGAAGGCTTTTCTGGGGCTGCAGGGAGGACTCCATCTTTTCCAATGACTGGCCGGACAGCATCCACCGGATAGAGGATTGTGCCCTTAATCATTTAGAATACTTATGTCCCACTGGATAGTTTCAACAGGCCCTCAAAGGAGTTTACAAATTATTCTCAGATTAAAAGCACACACAGAAATTATGTCCCCCCTCAGCCTCTCATCTTCAACTCTTAAGCTAATAAACTTTCTGACTACCTACTTCTGACAAGCCAAAGTCCTTTTCCACACCTGCCAGATGCTCTGTTATGCTCTGACCAAGAACAGGCTGAATGTGCAGAGCAGTGCCTGGAGCATTAGCTGGCATTTGGCCGCACCCAGATGGTAAATTCACCCACAATGCAAGAAGCACGTCTCACTCAGGAATTAAAAAGTGGGGAGGGATATAAACAAGGGAAGAGATGGATGAGAAATTTGTTCTGTCCATACGCAAACTTAGCCAATTCACACACCTCCCAAACCTATGTGCCAGGTTTCCTCAACTTATAGATGGCTAGGGGATGCTGGGATTTGTAGTACATCTGAAGGACACCGAGCTGGGGAAGGTTGCTATACATGTACCAAAATACACTAGCGCATCAACCTCTGTGCTTTTCAGAATTTGGAAATGTGATTCCTGACTCAAACCATGCACACAAAGATCTTAGGGTGTAGTACACACAAATGCATTATTTAAGAAGAAAATCATAGAACTGCACAAAGGGCACATACAGCAAAGGATATAGCAAAAGAAGTGGGCATAAAAATGGACACAAACATTGTGCTGGCTTTTTGTTGCTGCTGCTGAATTTACAAACTGGTGTGGTGAGAAACGGAGAAACTGAAACGGGAAGACTGATCCAGAAGCGTTGTGGTGGCAGACATGAGCCAGAGGTGTTTATTGGAGGTTTCTCTTCAGCAGGGTCTTCATATGCTCCTTTCTCAAAGAGAAAAGGTTTTCTGTCCTCTCCCCATTATCCATGCCATGCCAGACCAAGGCAGAACAATACTACTGAGAGGTGAATATTTCTAGAGAGGAAACTGGTAGGTTGTTCTGGCTCTGTGTGTGCATGTGCGTGTGTTTTAACCCAAATTAGAATTTAAATTTTGAATCCCAACAATTTACTTTTCCCTAGCTGTGCATGTTGAGGAAGAAACAGGCTTCAGGGTATGTGGCATGGTGAGGCAGCAGGTACGGCCCACACAGAGGGCCAAATAACAAGCGCTTGCAAGATGCAGGGGCTCCTTTAAAAGCGATGGCAGCACAATGAGGTTGTGGGCTGCCACAGCTAAGCTCCCGGTGCTTCTGATGATGGCAGCCCGAATGCAATTAAGGGTGGAACAAGATGTAGCTGTAGCAACAGCCGCTGGATTCCAGCACTGACAAAAAGCCATGGGAGGGAAACAGGAACTGCCAAGGTGGAAGGAGCTCAAACGATCCTTTCGAATTGTTTAACAAATTAACAAACCAAAGAGGTAACAGTCATTTGCTAAATCATTCAGAGGTGATCAGTAGTGTTCTGAATAGTCTTCTAACTCAGTCTCCCAGTCTTGCAATCCTTTGTCTTGTGGCTTTGTTTATGGGGGCACTATGCTCCATTGAGGATCTGTATGTTGTAGCTGGGCTAAGACTACTAGACTGATCCTATTGCTGGAGATAACACATGACCCTTGAAGATTATGTCTTTTTAGCACAGGAGTTGCAATTTTGTTCCTGGGGAATCCAGATACTGTCCTCCTCCTTAGTGCTTCTATTTGATGGAACTGCATTTCCTCACCATTCAAATTACCCTAGTCTGCCATGATGGGAAATCCCAGACCCACTCACCCTTCAATTTAAAGGAGACAGGTCTAGTGACTGCTAATTAGCAGTCAGGTGACCTGTCTTCCTAGACAATAAGAAAATGCAGCCTCCAGATACTTCTCAATGCCAGGATCTGGCTACAAACAGTGTGAGAGAGCAGTGTGGTAGAGTAGTTAGAGTGTGGACTAGTAGTCAGGAGATCCAGGTTCTAGGCCCACTCAGCCATGAAGCCCACTGCTTCTATACATCAGCATATATGACCCATGGCCCAAAGGGCCACATGCTTCATTACTCTCTGTGCAGTCTATAGGTGTCCACTCACTTTTCTGGTGCTATAGAAAGGTTTTTAACCTAACAGTGATATATCTGTGGATGTACAGGATGTTACATGTATTCGGTCTGCATTTTGAAGACTGTCAGATGCCTTTCGTTCAGCATTTGCTCATTGATAGAACCGTCTATTTTCCCATTTCCTGAACATGCACTCATGTGCACTTGCAGAAATTTGCATTTTGAAAATGCACATATCACCCCAAAGGTGTGCCAACTGACTAGTGCATATTTTCACAATTTAGGCTATGGGGTGGCAGTACCCATTTTTTGTCAGTGATTGTTGATCTTTTTTCATTTTACATATTTTTCTGTGACTAAATATGTATGATATTCCAGAGAATTTAAAAATATGGTTCGGAAGTCTACAGAATCTGTGGGAAAGCTGGTCTGCTGCCGTATCTGCAGGTCAGATGCATAGGAATCCAAACTCATTTGTATACATTCCAGATTTCTCCAACACTCCAAGCAGGATGCAAGATGTATGAATGTAAATGAGTTCCTGAAAGGTCAGGCCAAAGTTAATATGATGGTGTGAATCCTCACCCCCACTCCCAGCCGTGGTTCCTCTTCCAAGGTTGCAATAGGAAGGCAGGAGGGTGGGGAAGGAAGGGGAGGTGTGGATCCATAAGCCTCTCGATCACCAGGAGCCCTTTGCATTGCATCTTGACCAAATCCAAGACCATGTTGCTAAAAATTGCCGTGAATCTTCCTGCACTCCCTTCCCTGCTATCACAAATCTTTGGCAGACACCCCTGCTGCTGAAACCAGAAATGGTGGCATTGTGGGCCACTTCTTGAATCAGTGCAGCTTATCTAGCTTGGGGCTATAATCCAACCTAGATGGCATTACAGCTAATTGAAATGGGTGAGTACAATTCTTCCAAACTCTGTACTGGGTTGCAGAACCGTCCATAGCAGGTCAGTTCCACTTGCAATACACTGCGTGATATCACATTTCTTCATGTGAAAGAAGCGAAGCTATGGAACAGAATCCCAAGTTCTCCTCTCTCCCCAAGGCCGTCTCTGCGGCAGATAGGAGAGCACCACTGCAGCGAAGGAATCCAAGGCAGGCTGCTTTGCTCTGCTCTGCTCGGCCAGTCTTAGAAGCAAGCCATTTGATAGCAGGCCATGATTAGAATGCACGGCACATCAGGGAACCAGCAGAAAGCCTGCCTATTGGGAAAGTGAATGGCACATTGTTGAATTGATCTGGCAGGAAGGCAGGCATTGGCATGTCCTAGTGACAGAGCGGTCCATGTCTCCCCGGGCAGAAAATTAAAACAGCTAAGACGATGCAGGGTCCACAGGAGCCTTATGTGTCTCCAATATTCTTTTTGAGAGATCTCTTGAGGTGACTGCTATTAGGCTCCTACACAAAACTCTCCCTTTGGCCATTCCAAGAAAGCAGCAAGCATCTTCTTGATGCTTCTCTGGAGGATCAGCATAGTTAATCATTCCTAGCAGGATAGGGAGGCCAAGATGGAAACCTGGGTGAAGGGCTAGTCAAGGGAAACAGAGGTGGCAGGCCTTGACTATGATCCATGAAGTAGTCTTACAAAGAATGGAAAAGATGGAGGCTGCAAGCCCAGGCACATTTATCTGGCATTATGTCTCACTAAAGTCAGCAGAAACATCATCTGAACTGACACAGGAAGCAGTGCCAGCTCAGGTTTCTGATGGCCCTTAAGAAAGATGCCCTACATGTGGCTCTCTCCTCACTGAGTCTTCCTCGTCACCACCATTGTTACCCGTTGCTATTGCTCATCCTCCTCCTCCTCCTCAGCATTGCTACCACTTATTTAAACCATGGCTTAGCCTGTCACACTGGTTCAGCAAACATGCTAAGCCAGAGAGGTAAGTAAACCCTCAAACAAGCCATAGGTCCTTGAGGTAGCTCAGTAACCCCTCAAAGTCCCCTCCCCCAGGAGAAGCAGGCAGTTTGAGGTTATGGTAGCTGAGAATATCATATGAACCCAGTTATTATGCAGATATTTTCTCCTCCTTGAGAGATTTTAACGGTAGGGAAATGCTGGAGAGCTACATGGAGGATAACAATGTAAATTGAGAGGTACTTATACAGTTCCGTGAATGAGACAGAATAAAAGCTTCATCTGGAAGTCAACTAAGTCTTCTGTTAGAAATACACTGCTTAGCCCAAATTATAACCCATTTCTCTGAAATATACTTGACAATGTGCAATCCAACCCATCATTTTAAATTCATGTTATAAGATAACACACACACCCATTCCCAACCTTGCAAAGTCATCTACCACCTCTTCTAAGTAGTTGTGTGAAGATCTCACCTTAAGGATTTTGCCTCTGCTGTTCTCCAAGGAGAAGAAAGTAAAAGGCAGAATGACTCTTTGATCCTAATAGTTCATCGCAAAAGTCACACAGAATAAATAGGATTTTATATATCATATCTGGCCACAATCTAGACTATTAGACTTGAAAGACACACCAATTTCAATGAGAAATATTTCAAGAAGAAATATTTCTTGAATGAATGGGGCCCAGAACTTTGCTGGATCTTGTCCTTTCATATGTTAAATATGGCATTAAGGTACTGCAAAAAAACACAGCTCTCATCAACCATTTACCATTCTCCTTCCACAGCGGTCTTTTAGCAGTCTGCAAACTAACACCTACCAGTGAAGTCATATTTTTACCCAGAATATCTATGCCATCCCCATCATAAGGGTAACACTTTCCCCAAACAACCCACCAGCATTTACTCAGAATAAAAATGAAGGTTTTTTAATAGATATATCCACAAAGTCCAATTCCTATTACTCAACCCAAGGCAATAAATCATCCATATATAAACTCTAACAATCCCATATGTTTCATTTTGTGGGGTGTTTTTCTTTTCTTTTTTGGAGTCCATATGTTTCATATCTATACATATAACAATATAAATGAATGGGAAACTAAAATGGGGATGGTGAAGCATTTAATCAGCTAATAGCTTACACAGAAAATGGGCTGGATTTTCCTTTGGCAGAACAAGGAATGCCAGGGCCAAAGCATGGCAAAAGAATGCAACCGAAACTTCAAAGAGTGGAGGTGGAATATAGGAGGGAGAGAAGCATGTGAACTGATCCAGCCAAAATCCAATTTATTTCAGAGCGAGAGTTAAGCATGTGCTAAAATTACTTTCACTGAAATCCATGGAGTTTAAACATGCTTAACATTGGTGGGATTATGCCCATAATTATTGTTTCTTTAGTTTAATCAACATCACACATAAGATTTTGACTACCAATAATCTTGGCCTCAAAGGATTCAAAGGAAATTTGAAAAGAGGGGGCAGAATATGCTTTTGTGCCTACACACACACACACACACCCTACCTGAATGTAAAATTAAAGGTTTGTATCCAATGTTTGTCTAACTTAAGTCCCAATTCTTTTCAATGGGTCTGCTCTAATTAGGATCAACCTTGGATGCAACCCTTGGACACTGATTTGAACTGCTTTCAGTCTGAGAAATGAACTTGATTTCAAATATTTATTTATTTATTTATTTATTTATTTATTTGATTTATATCCTGCTCCTTTAGGCAAAACGGATCTTTGGACATTGGGCACTACCTTCTAGTGATGGACAGGGCCCAAAGGGATAGAGAAAAATACTAAAAATATCCCAAATGACAAATATTTAGCGTACAGCTCTTGCCACCAGTGACTAAGCCTTAGGAGAGGCATTTCACTTTTTAGAATTAGGAGAGAAGAAGTTGTGCAAAAGTCTGGAAGCCATCAAAGGATCAGCAGCTGGGGCAGAGGGAGCCTACCCATCTGAAGAAACCAGATTTGGCACATGGACCTGAGGTTCTAAACCCTTGCTCTAATTATTTTAAGTGGATACTAATTCATCTAGCACATAGCTAAACCTGAATTCACCTCCTCGAGCTGTAGAACAAAGGATTGGCTTTTACTAGAACAAAAGATAATGTTAGCTCAGCAGGGAAATAAGGCCAACTTATGTAGGCTGACAATAGTGTATTGTGGTCAGGTCTAGCCCTCCTAATTGGACTGTAAAAAAGCCCTCACTTTGTAGATGCTGAGACTTCTTCAAAATTGAGGGGATGCAGTTTCTGCCAGGAACTTGTCTTTTGAGAGAGACAGCGATGGTAGAGATCCATCTTTTGGCTGAGAAAAGGGTCCCAAGGTAGACTGTTCCACCTTCAAGAAGACAGGCTGTGCTTCATCCACATCAAAGTCTTCTGCTGCACATTGGAAGGTCTGAGACCTCAGGATGATTTCAGGGCTCAGTCAGATTCATGGAAGAGAACATGATAAATGGCTGTACGTCATGATGTCAATATACCAGGTGCTGCGGAACATAAACAGGATGGCAGCTCCCAGTGGCTGCTAGTTGTCCAGGGCAGCAGGAAAGAACAAGATGCTAGAAAATTCCAGCAGGGTTCTTTTTATGTTCTTAAGTAAGGAAAGAGCTGTTTTGTCACCAGAAATGTTTGCCACTGGTAAAATTTTGCCCCAAGGGTGAGATTATTTGGATGAAATTTGCTGCTTCTAAACATCAGCACAGATCTGAAACGAGGCAGAGTGCTCAATCCACTTCATGATTGGTCCACCCATGGAGATGCTCCCATGAAAGTGTACCCTGAGAGCTGCAGATCCCTGCAGAGAGCACTGATAAAAGAACATAAGCAAAACCATGCTGAATTGGATCGAAGGTCCATCTAGTCCAGCATTCTGAACACACAGTGGCAAACCAGCTGCCCGCAGGATCCCTCAAGCAGGATGGCTGCAAGACCCCCGCTAACTCAAGCTCCTCAGATACTGGTGTATGGAGGCATGCAATCACCGTGAAGGAGGTAGCATATCGTCAGTAATATCAGTAACCACTTAGCCTCTTCTTCCGGATTGATGACCTTCACTGTCTCCTTTGGCAACAAATTCCGTTGTTTAACTCTACACTGTGGGAAGAAGTACTTGCTTTTGTCTGCCCTAAACCTTCCCCCAGTCCACTTCATGGGACGAGCCCAGATCTGAGGGCTACTGGAAAGGGAGAAAAATGTTCCCCCTCTTTTCTCCACTCTGTGCACAATTTTAAACATCTCTGTCATGTCGCCCTGACTCACCTTTTTTCTAAGCTGAACAGTCCCAGTTGTTCCAGCCACTCCTCATACCGAATGCCCCAGTCCCCTGATCACTTTTGTTGCCTTTCTCTGTATTTTTACCAACTCAAAAATGTCTGCATTTAGGTGGGGTGACCAGAACTGGACACAATATTCTAAATGCGGTCACACCAAAAATTTGTTTAAGACGAATATGATTTTGGCAATTTTATTTTCTATTCCTTTCCTAATTATGTCTAGCATGGAGATTGCCTTTGTAACAGTGGCTGTGAACTGGGATGACATTTTCATCGAACTGGCCGCTACTATACCAAGATCCCTTTCTTGCTCAGTCACGTGGTCCACAGAAGGCCACATGTATCCAAACATAAATAACTTAGATGTTTCTCAGCATCCCATAGCAAAAAGAGTTCTGTTTGGTGGAGGAGAAGGAATTTTACTTACAGTGGCAAAACCTGAAAGGTAATTCAAGAAATGCCCACTGATAGTTAAAGCAGATATTACATCTGTAACAAACAGCTATAGTTGGTTGAATGAGTGTGTGTGAGGGAGTGTTGGTTTCATTTTTATTCTAGAGTAGGCCCAGGGCCTCTTATCTATATCAAAATCCTGGATCTGGCCCCCTGCACCCACCCACTCCAGAGTAAACATGACAAGAAGACATAGCTGCTAGGCGCATGTCTGTTTGGCCCTGAGATGTTCAAGAATCTAGACCCTTTCTATTGGATTAAATATTTTCTGTGGGGTGCTTCTGTGGTCTACATTCTGACTTTTGATTAATCTCATTCTCCTTCTGTTCTCCTCAAACTAACAACATTTAATGTATTCCATTCATCATCATCTTCATTGCAAGTTATTCAGCGCCAGACAAATGTCGCTGATCAAAGATGTGGCAGCTGAAGTACTTGGCAATGCTTTCTTTTGAAATGGTTTCTCTTTACTCATTTATGTGATCACTTATGTATACAGCAGCATCAGCACTAATGATGGGCAAAAAATCCACAGTTCTCGTGCCTCTTGTCTCCAGTTCCTGTGCCTCTTGTCTCCAGGCAGTTCTGTGGCATTCAAATGGTAGTGTTATCATAGGAGACCAGCTGATAATAGACTTGACTAATAGCTGCCATGTGTTTCATTCTTATCGCACATGTATTTCTGATGTACAAAAATGAAGGGCACGATCAGAGAGGTTCAAAGCTTATTTTGGGATGCATAGCCTAGTTTCATGTCCACAGGTGATTTATCAATGGCACTCCAAATCAGAAGGGGTCCATAAAAGTGATTTGCATCAAATGAACCTCTGGGGTGGCTCAAGGCTTATCTGATGCTCAGAAGCCAGAATAAATGCCTTATTTATAGATGAAGTACCAGTGACTTTCCCATGGGCAGTGAGTGCTCCTGAAAGCAAGCTTTTATCTGGACAGTCTGCTATGGCAACCTCAAGGGCAGCATTTGCCAGTGGCACGGATATATGACTTGGGGTGCTCAGAACCTTCTTCCAGAGGTGCATTGCCCAGACTTTGTTCGTGATCAATCATCAATGTCATTCTAGGTCAGCCTGGGATTGCTTTGTCCAAGCCAATGATTTGGACAGGATGCCCTCCCAGGGAACTGCCTGTTGGTGGCACTGATGTATGATATCAAGTGAACCACATTTTGATGTACAGGGGGCGTCTCCTTACTAGTATGGCTATTTCCAATGTAAAGTAACTAGTCTTGGGCATTGCAAGGAGATCACTTACTGAGGATACAAGCCGCTTTTCCAGTCTGGACATAACAAAATATCCTGGCTGGTTGTCAAAAAGACCCCCTTCTCTTTATCTGCTCCTTGTATGTAATGCTTCATGTGTCACACTTACAGGCTTACAGAAATGATCACATGGCCAGAGTTCAGATTAAGAACATGATCTACTTTTCTAACCTAAACTTAAAGGGCATAAAAATATGACCACTGGACTGGTAAATTCAGGCAATCACATACATTCAAAGCAGAGCATCTGTGCTGCTTCATTGCCCACAGACACAGGGCCCCTAAAGTTTTGGCTGCACAGTGTGAGATGCAATGTCATAAGGGTGTTCCAGGCCGCAAAATATTTACTTTTCCAAGGATTTTTCCCTTAAGATGAGGAGCAGCTGTTTAATATTGTGTGGGACCTGCAGCTCATGCCACTTAATGTTCTCTGCTGTAATTAGCAGCACATGTGGATTGAGTTATTATATAGTTGGATTAGTAGATGACACAGGGCCTAGTTATATCTTGGGGGAGCCTGGTGTTTCCTGCTACTACTCTGTTCTTGTTTGAGAGAAATGGTAATGTTCTTGTCAATTGTCCTGACTGGTGTGCCCTGCCATGGCAAGCAAAACTCTGACATCATAAGTTTTTCACAGCCATTGGTTCATTTATTGAAAGTGCCAGGGACCATACCTGGAGCCTCCAGCACCTACCCCTAAAAGCTACTCCGCTGGCTACGTTCCCATGGAGATTTGCTGGGAATTCCACTGGGTAGAGTGCAGGAGCTGAGTACTTAAGGGGAACAAATGGCCAACAACAACAACAATAATAATTCATTTTTATACCACCCCACATCAGCAGCTCCCTGGAGAGTTCACACAATCCATAAAAATAAAAATAGGGTGAAGGTATTAATTGCCTGCCTGCCTCCAGCACCACATGCCACCCACCGCAGACCAGCTGGGGGGCGAGCTGAACTTTACCCACCATGTTGTCCACCTCAAACTTGGCTGGCACTACTACTGGTGGGAGAAGCATTGATGTGGCCAAGGAAGCATGTGGAGAGAGAGAGAGAGAGAGAGAGAGAGAGAGAGAGAGAGAGAGAGAGAGAGAGAGGGATGACAAGCCAGCCAGAGCAGGGAGCAGTGCCGTACTGGGACCTCCTCCTGGGCAGAGCCTTGGCGACTGGGCCCTTTTCTTTTGGAAGCCACTAAGCATGGTGGCCTTGGGTGGCTGCCAAACAACAGATACCAAAGGGTACCACCCGTTTGCTGCCCGTTTGGCCCCCATTTGGGCCTACATGTATGCCCTCCGCAGAACAGCTTGGTTTCTGCTGCCCCCATTGCTTGTCATAGCAGCCCCCCCCCCCAGGCTGATAGTAAGAGTGCCACCACCAAGGAGAGGGAGGAAGGAAGGGGAGCAGTCGCCACTCCTCTTGCAGGTAATGCCGAGAAGGGGCCGCACTGGCCCCACCTTTTCAGCCAGCTGTGCTGGTTTGGGCATTGGGTTTTTTTGGGAGGGGGAAGTTATAGTTGTATTTTATTGTTGCTTTATATTATGTATCATATTTTATTAAGTATTTAATTTTAATGTTTTAATTGTTTTAATTTTTGTATTTCTTTTGTAATTAACATTGTATTTTGTATTTTTATTATAGTATTGTATTTTGTAATTGAATTTGTATTATTTCTGTTTTATTGTAAGCCGCCCAGAGAGCCCTATGGACTATGGGGCAGCATACAAATGTTGTTGTTGTTAATGTTTTCCCTGTTTTTAAATAACAAGTTTAAAACAGCTAAAAAATAATGATAAAAGCAAATAGTACAAAGAATGACAAAAAGAGTGACTCTGTAAGCCCCTGGTAATCCCCAACAAACCCCTGAGGGCTCAAGTAAACCCTCAGAAAGGAGGGCCACCTTTTCAAAGTGCCCAAGGACTATAGCTATATTAAAAAATAAATGCAGGAAAATTGTCCTATGAGCACAAGGACGCCTGCCCTTTCTGAAGTTAGTCTGTACTAGTGGTCCCCACAGATTCATGTGGGAGCAGGTGGGGGGGTAGGTTTCACCAACCCAGGCCTCTGTAAATGTTTTGCACTATAACTTTCATCATCCCCAAGCTGCTGATTGGAATTGATGGGAGTTGTAGTTGAAAAACATTTGGTGAGACCAGGTTGGAAAAGGTTGCTTATGCAGAATGTGGTGCTGAGCAATCTGGTGTCAATACAGATCTTAACAGATATCGGTCTTCACATTCAGCTGGACAGAAGATCTTGCAAGCTGGTTGGGCACACAACCATCAGATATAAAATTAGTGTGTGGATCCAATAAGACAGCTGCACATCAGTGTGTACCTGGCCCACCCATTTTCATTAAAGGAGAAATCATCTTAGACACACCAAAATGCAGAACTGTAGCCTGAAAAAGGAAGCATGAATATTTTAAAAATCTAAATCAACTTTTATCATAGAACCCTGGAAACTCCCAAAGAAGATATAAACCTCCTTAAAACAAATTTTGTTGGGTAAATCTTGGCTTCTTGCACACATTGCATAGACCTATATAAATCAAAGATAATACTACACACAAAATTCTTCTCTCGCTGTGGTAGGGTGTCTAGGGAGTCATTGTGCAGAAATCAATGGAGTAACACAGGCATAAGCAAGGAGAAACCACGACATTGTCTATCACGCTTTGTTCAAATATTGATCAAGCTATAAACACAGTGCGTATGGACTCTACATTAGCACGGAAAGCATCATGTTGCACTTGGAGTTTCTAAAAATACTTATTTAATACAATTGCTATAATATGGAAGATTTCCCCCTCTCTTTTATTATTGGATGACCCATAGTGATGTGAAACCTTTAGCTATTATTCATGTCTGTTTTTACAGCCTAATGCAAACAAGATAACTGCACATGTGGCTTCTTTCTTATCCCCTCCCTGTTTCAGTACTCTTCCAAAAGCATAGAGAGCAGTGTTGCTGATGCTGGACCAGGGAGGGTCACCTTCCCTGAAAAAGGACATTATTGAGTTGGGAAAAGTACAGAGAATGGCAACAAAAATTATCAGGGAGTGGAGCAACTACTGGGATTCTACAATTAGAAAAAAGGCGAGTAGGGTGAGACAAGAGAGAGGTGCTTAAAGGAATGCATGGTGTGGAGAAAGTAGAAAAGGAGACAATCGTCTCCCTCTCCTGCAACACACAAACCTGCTATTGTCCCATTAAGTTGACTGGTGGGAGGTTTAAGACAGATAAAGGAAGTACTTCTTCATACAATGTACAGATAAACACTGGAAAGGGTGCTGTATGCCAATCTGGATGTCTTTAAAAAGGAACTGAGCAGATTCAGTTCTATGTTTTATGTTGTGAGCCGCCCCGAGGCTTCGGCGAATGGGGCGGCATAGAAATGTTTTAATAAATAAATAAATAAATAGAAATTCGTGAGGGAGGAGACTATCAGTGGCTACTAGCTTTGCTTTGTGTGTGACCTCCTTCACAGAGGTGGTGTGCCTGCCTACACCAGCTGCTGAGGAGCTGGGCAGGAGAAAATCTTCCCCCCATCCTGCTTGAGGGATCCTGTGGGCAGCTCATTTGCCACCCTGTGTATGAAGTGCTGGACTAGATGGACATTTGGTCTGACCCAGCATGGCTTTTCTTATGTTTTTAATATGAGAGGGGGTTTGTTGCACTAGCGTTGTTGCTTTTCTTGGGCAGGCCGTGCTGCTCATTCACAGTTTGCCACAGCTGCTTTGTAGTCAGTCTTGAGAACCTAGACGAGCAACATTGTGGTACTCTCTGGCGAGGGATGCTGCAAGGATCAGGCTCATGCAGGAGGTCTGGTTCCTGCACTTCCTCTTTAAAAAGGTCAGGTAGCAGTGATGCAAAAGACTCTCAGTCTGAGACTCTGGCAATCAACTGGCAGTTAGAGTTGGATGAATCTGTCAATTTGGGTTTCTCATTTTTTGAGCATTAAGTTTAGTTCATCTTGGACTTTGAACATTCTCTTTTTATAATTTTACATGAAAATTCATCATGTTTGTGTACATTTCTCTGACTACATACAATTTTCTGTATAAAACAGGTGTTTTTCACAAGCTGTTGACCTGATAAGTGGATGTACATTCCCCTGACCTGTGCATGCAAAATCTAGAGAAGTGCAAATTTCAAAGGATATCTGAGATTTGATTCACCTAATGGCTCTTAATTGCCACTCTAGTTAGAATGGACAATATTGGAGTCAATGGCAAAGAGCCTAGCCTGGTACATAGCAGCTTCCTAACTGCCCTGCTTGAGACTCTGCACTAATAGAGGGCATCCATCAGTGGAGAATTCTCTCTGTTGCAACCCTTCCCCAAAATCTGCTCCAAAGGATTTTCTAGAAAATGTTGGAGGGCACAGGGATCTGGAAGAAGGAGACATCACTGAAAAACACCTTCACAGTTCTACTGATGGATGCCTTCTGTAGGTGGAGGGACACTACTTGGATAGTAGCCTAGGTATTACTCAGGGAGGTATGTGGCATATATACTCACTAAGTAAAAACTCTGCATTCACTGTAGTGGATGACTGACTGAAACAGGCAACAGGATGTAGTTATGCTTATTAGATTTACACACCAACGCATACATACACGATGTGGCAGATCCCCTGCGCAAAATCTTGTGCAATAATGCCAGTTCTCTGTGCAAGATGCAACACCAATTCACATTTGTAGTCATTTATAATGCTCACACTGGAGAATAAAGAACAAGATGCAAAGTCAAACCAGTTGCACTTACCATGTGAAATGATGATTCAGATATGCCTGTCACTCTATTCCTTTGAATGTTGAACAGGAAGCAGAATGAACTGGATCCACTTCTAAAAAAAAAATCACATACCATTTTTGCTAATCAAAAGCATCTCCCCCAAAAATGAAATAACAGGAAGATGAAATTAGACAATCCATGAGAGACAAGTCTCACATTCACATTGTTTGTGAATTCCCACACCCTGCCCCCAGTCCCCTAAGCTTACAAAAGCTTCACAAATAAAGTTTGCATCTCCTCTCTGCCTTTTTCTAAGCTTTCTTGGCACCTACAGGGTAGATGGATAGACCTTGTCATCGTTTACTAAATCAGACACGGCTTGCATTCAAACATGGTCGAAATTGGCTCAGAAAAGATAGAACTGTCATGTGGGGTTAGTGTTCCAGTTGATCTTAATAGCTGTATACTCTAAACAGATTATGGTGCCTGGATGCTCCTCTGAGGGCAAAAGCAAAGAAAACCCCGCTGAACTGTGCACACAGCAAAAAGCCTGAAAGGACCCTAAATGCATTTCTAACAATGGACAGGTTTTTAACACAGAAGAGCCAAGATAAGACCTGCATGCCCTATTACAGGGCTTTCAGGTCCAATGAAAGGGGAAAAATTGGATTTGTGGTCTTTATTGTTTCTCCCTGGCCTGACAAGCTTTTTGTCTCTGATTTTGTCTGTTTATATTGCCAGCACTAGCAATGAAGCAGCTTCTTTTCCGATTTAAGTTCAAGGCCTCTCACACAATGTTCAAGATCACTTTTTCCATGTATTCAGGTTATTATACCATATTTCTTCAATTTATATGACTGCCTATCAACAGATACACTCCGGACATTTTACAAAGCAAAACATAAATGAAATACAATGATACAATACAATAAACAAAAATTCAAAACATGAACCAGAGTTAGCTAGGAATAATTAGAAATCTCCTCTTCATATTTAACACACAATGAAAATCAAGCCCTTGACCACACTGAACTGCAGATTCGGAAGGGATCTCCACCATCATTAGTCCAACCCCTGCCAAAGCAGAATATCCACATGGGTATGACTTTTGGGGGCATCAGTTTAGCAATCTATTCTGCAGTGTAAAATATATGAAACAGAGCAATTTATTAATAGCATGCATTGTATCAATGGCTGCTTGTTTTTAAGTAGAATACACTGGAATGGGACACCTCCCACTTAAGTACGTTTTGCTTACAAAAGCCCAATTCATGCCCAGGAACCACTAATAAATGGTGCTGCTTATGTATATTTTGCTGCAAAATGCTAAAACAAAGCATAATGTTGTTGTTGTTTACATCTGGATGTAATGCACACAACACACAAGCACTGAGTTGGAGAGTTCCTCCTGAAAAAAATGTGCTAATTTTCAGTAACTTCAGTTCAGTGAGTTCACTGTTGCGCTCAACTGCTTCTACAGCATTTCTATTACTTGAAAAGTTGGCCTTGCTATGTGATTCCAACCAGTCAGGGATGATACATTGCATACCGTTTAATCACTGTGCCATGTAACCAATTAGATGAGAATATGTGATGGCATCACTCAAAGCAAATGATGTCACAAAGAGGAAGGTCAAGCTCTCTTCTGGCTGATAGTAAAGTGTAGGACACAGAATAAGCAATTCAAGCTGCGACAACCAGATTCAGGCTGGACATCAGGAAAAGCTTCCTCACTTTCAGAGCAATATGACAATGGAACCGGCTGCCTAGAGAGGTGGTGGCCTCTCCCACACTAGAGGCACTCAAAAAGAAACTGGACAGTCACCTGAGTGTGATGTGCAGCTTGGTGTCCTGCAACAGCAGGGGGTTGAACCTGATGGCCTTCATGGTCCCGTCCAACACTACTATTCTATGTCAGCTGCCCAGCTGTCCTTGTCCTGAATAGATGGAGGTGGAAGTAAGGAGAAACACATGCCCAGTGCCCAGTTCGCTGGCAGTGCCCCATGTCCCACCACACCTTGTGCAGGCAACATCCCTTCTGGCCAGCCATATCTGGCAAGTCTTTCTTGCTCTGTGCATTAACTGCTGGGTAAAAATGTGGACCAGGATGAGGAAACACACCCAAATACGCATCCTGCTGAAAGCCACACACTGCAGACATACAATGGACATTCAGGTGAGCATCCCATTGTGGCCCCAGCTATTTGGGGTGAGACAGGCATTTTTCTTTTTCCTGGGGCACCCAGTCCCTTTCGCAAAGGCATGCAAATTCTGCACCACCACCAGCCCTCGCTGTTTCCTGGTGCCTCCCCCTCCCTGTCTCAGCACAGCATTAGAAGAACCATCACCAAGGGGATTCTGACAGTTACAAAGATAAAGGCCATTAGTGGAATAGGATTATGGAAGAAATGTTTTGCTGCTGTGGTGGCATAAGAAAAGGGCTGGGGAATTGGAACGCATAATGAGGCGTGAGGTAGGTAGTAAATGAAGAGATGAAGCAGATAAGCAAAACAGAAGGACTTGCTAGGGAGGGGAGAGCAAGGGGGAGGGAGATTGTTTCTATGGCAATGCAAATCTGAGGCAAAGGTTAGTACAGAAGAACCAGCTGCAAGCAAACATATTTGAAATGGATAATGAGGTAACTGAGGTAACGGGAAAGGACTGCACCATTCATGCAAAAGGCATAGTGTACGCTTACATCTGGTATGTATCACCACCCACCTGCAATATTCATCCACAACAACTTCATGAATAAGCATCGCCTCTTAACAGCGTGGTCAACACAGGCCAAGGAAACTTGGAGACAAAACCCTCCCCAGTTATGAACTTTCTCGCATAGGCTTAGGCAAGCAGTATTCCCACAACCTCACTTTCCTTTTGACAAAATGGCAGCAGTTGTGACCTACCTCACAGGTTTACAGAGGCAGTGCAAGAGGTAACTACAGTCAGAGATATATTTACACAAACACACACACACAGGCTGTGAGTGGAGTGCTACAAATGCATAATCTAAACTTAGAGCCAAAGTAGGCTATATTCAAAACATAGTCTGCCATTATTTGGTTATGTTTGTTTTTCTCTTTAAATAGTACCTATAGGAGCCTAATAATATGATCAGAATTAGGACCATGATATGTAGTCAGGTGGGGGGGGGGGCAATTAACCCCTTTCTTGCATATTGTGACCCCATTTCTGGTAAACTCCACCCAAAATCACTACTGTGAGTAGTATCTTGTTGCATAGTGACAATAATAAAATGAGGGGAGGGAGAAGACCATGGAACAATGTCCACTGAATGCATGCCATCCACATTTTCTGGAATTCTGCTGATGCCCTTGAGTTCTCATGTTGGGTTTTTCTGGAAGCCATTGTGTTGACATACATACCTAAGTACCCCTCATGGTTTAAATGGTGACTGGTTTAAATTTTACCCACTGAAAGGCAGATCTTCAACAGCCTTTGGTCTATCAGTTACAGTGCTGAACTACGGCTTATGAGATCTAGGTTCTAGTCCAGCTCATCCATGAAGCTCGCTGGGTGACTTTGTACAAGTCGTGGGCTCTCACCAACCTCACAGAGATCTTGTGAAGATAAAATAAGTGCTTTGTAAGCTGCCTTGGGTCTCTTACAAAATAAAGAAAAGCACAATATAAATATAATGTAAATAATAATAGTGCCTATTCCAAATGTCAGCAGCTCTCCAATATTTCAGGCCATTCTTTCCCTAGCTCTGCGACCTGAAATCCTTTAGCTTCAGGTTGCAAGGATTTGGGAGGGACCTCATGCGTGCAAGGCAGGGGGCTCCGACCCTGAGCTACAGCCCCTCAGCAGAAGGGGGACAGAGGACCCTGCCCTTATTGTCAGCGATCTGAAGCAAGAGACCTGAATCTTCAACTCTGCAGACCTATTGCTACTAGAAGCAGTGTGAGTGGCCCGCTGAGCCAAACTTCCCTGTGCATGGATGCCCGAAAGAAGGTTGGCATTTTATAGACTTTTACCAATTTAATGGCAACTAGGATATCTTTTCGGAATACTTTGACTAAAACAACTTTGCCCAAAGCAATAATTTCTATGTTCTGATCATCTGACCCTTACCCACCTGCCACACAAAAATCTACTCCCATATTATTCTTCCCATCTCCAGTTTCCTTTTTCACTCCTTCTACTTCCCTCCTCCTGCAGCTGAAAACAGAAGTGTTCAGTGATTTCTCAGAAGCTTAAGCCTGTGAGTTTTTCTGCATAGCATTTATTGTGCACTCACAATTCATTACTTACCATTGTTAATGGGTTCTTTAGAAGACACCCTGATTTTCCAATTTCAGTTCTGCTTTTAAGGGTATTTCCAAGTTGTTGTTTGAGAGAGAAACATGTGGTATTATTTGTGAAAGTAGATTCCTGCTAGTATATTTGAGCTATTTCACTATAGCACATTGCCACCTAGATTTTATATAGTGGTAAACCGGGAAAGGAAAAGCTCGTCTCAGTTCCACAACAACACTGAAAGTATGTGCAGCTGCTAACAGCCTCATGTAGAAATGCTCAGCAGCAACATGGATATAATTTGATTAAATGTAGTCTGCAGTCCTATACAAACTGGTTGGGACATGTATAAGATTGCACATTAAATTCAGTAGCACTTACTTTTAAGTAGACATGAATAGGATTACAGTGCTAATTATTGGAAACGTCCTCTCTTTCTAATACTTCTGTCCCTCTGACCATAGATAATATATATGTTTCTAAATTTTGCATATTTGTTCTCACTCTGCTCCTTAATTTTTGTTATTGTTTATTGTTACAGATTATTAAAAACCCTTCATAAATTACTGATATTTCCTGATGTTTCCTAGATAAAAGAATACTCAGCTTTCAAAGCCAATTGCAGTCTTCTGCCAGCCTTCCAGTTATCTGAGTCTTCCTCTCATTTCACCCACCCTTCATAACAATGCTTAAACTTCGCCTGGCGTACTTCCTTCTGGAAGTCAAGCCTTAAATATGGACTCCGATCAAAATGCTCACATGCTGATCAATTTGTACATGTGCATATTTTTGAGAGGCAATCTGAGATGTCAAGTTGGCAAAAGTTTTGTGGCAGTCCAATCCTGCCTCTCTTCTCCCAACATTTAATAAAACTGTTTAGCAGACGCTTAGAAATGAGGCGAGAACGCCATGCTATACCTAATAGGAAATTAAAGTGAACAATCATGGAATTGCCATCATAAATGTCTGTTGGGGTATAATACAAAGGAATTATGGGCAACGGAAATTCCTATTTTTACTGCATGTATCTTCATCTGTTTTATTATTTAGCACATTTCGATGCAGAGGCAACACACCTCAATATTTCATTGGTGAGTGGTTGTTCCTTTGGACAAAGTAGTGAGAGAGAAAATTTCAGATTCTCAGCCCATATTCTTTCTCGCCATAAAAAATAATAGGAATCACTTGGAAGGGGATTAAAATATATTGCTTATCTTTTCAACATGCCCCTAAATATTTTGTTAGCTATGCCTTGTAGGGATTTTCTTTTATTAGACCTTCATGACCAGGATGGATTTTACCAAACAACAAAGCACAAAGCCAATTTCATCCAATCTGCAACAAAATGCAGCATTTATGTAGTGCATGCTAGCTACTCAAAGCCCTCGCTAAATATATCGAAAGGCAAGCTAGTGTTATGATCACTATATTACATTTATACCCTGCCTTTCTTCCTCTTGCAAACAAGTCAAGGGGGCCTACAAGTTTCTCTTTCTCTCCATTTTATCCTCACAATAACAACCCTGTGGATAACTTAGGCTGAGAGTCCATGGCTGGCTGAAAGTCCCCCAGTAAGGTCCATGGCTGAATGAGGACTAGAACCCAGATCTCCTGAGACCAAGTTCAGTACTCTAACCACTACACAACACTGCCTCTCAATGTGCTAAAGCCAAACGGGACATTACATTGAGGGCTTCTCTAACTGAGGTTTATAGCTTGGCAGTTTGCCATAACATCTAGGAAAATTTGCCTGGTTTACTAACACTGCAATATTCTGCATTTCTCTGCTCGCTCTCTACATCACTGGCTGCTTGTTGAGAGCAGGGAAATTGGGATCATCATTAGCACCAGAACACGCACAAGTTAAATCAAGCACTACAGAGAAACACATGGCTGCTACTTTTGGTGGCAGCTGCATGTTTCTTGGCTAATCTGGCCTGCAGTTTTCTCCATTTTATCTGGGGAAAACTGAGATGAAGAAACAAAGAAGCAAAAACGCAGTCTGTGTATGGCTATTGAAGTCGATCTTCCCCAACCTGGACTACAGCTCCCAGGATTGCTAACTATTGGCTGGGGCAGATGGGAGCTGAAGTACAAAACTCTGGAGGGCACCCAGTTAGGGGACTGCGTTCCAGTGAGTTTGTGGTTGGCGTAAGATTTGAATCCGACAGCAAAGATCAGAAGACCAAGTACATCAGGCTGGAGGATGGAAAAATATCACTGAATTTGGACCTATTCAGGAGTGGGCTTACTGCCCACTGTTGACTTCATGGGTCAGTGGCCCTGCTGTTCTTGAAGGACTCGCCGTGCGTGGGCTCTGAGGGCCATCCTTGCTGGTAGGGTGCCTACCATTTGTTTTTGAGAAAGCCCTGCCAGCGGGACTGACCTCTGATCTCAGGGTGCTCCTCTTTCCCACGATGTGGTTGAAACCTTTACTATCCGCTTGATGATTTTTGGAGCAGGCGGTCTTGACTGGCTGCCAGGGCTTTCACTGCTCGTTCATTCCACAGCTGGTTTTCTCTCTCAAGCAAAGGGAAAAGGGGGGCAGAGAGACCTTCATCTCTGCAATGAGCCTGCCGAGCCGCCTTAGACCGAACCGGCATAAGCCTATCTGCAGGACACAGCCGCTTGCTCCTCAGACGTGTCTTCCGTTCTGCCTTGTTTCTGGTCCTGCTCGCACAAGATCCTTGTCATCCTCAACACATTTCCCTTGAGATAAGAAACCAAGTTAAGAAACCAAGAATGAAGCACTCAATGCTATCTCCATGTCTACGTTCAGAAGCCTCTGAAGGGTGAGAACACATGGCCACTTTTTTCCTTTTAATTTTCCTTTCTTTTTCCTGTTCCAGGGACTGAGGACAGATTATGCTACAGTAGCTAATAAGAAAGGTGGTGACAGAAAAATACAACAATCTAGTCAAACATTTTAAAGGACTTTAACTCCCGCAAAATGCACAGGACCAATCATGTGTGTGTGAATCTACAAAAAAGAAGACAAAACACAATCTCTGTTTCTATAAATACGCCCACCCTAACTAATAAGTATATATGCAAATCTAGAAACCATTGTTACAACTTAAATAGAAATGCAGTCTATTTCACCATGGCATGAGAGAGCACGTGGCTTGCTCAATCTCCTGCCCAGGGTTAATTGCTGACGGGCAACTTCAGTGCCCTGCACTCCTTTTTTAGGGGCTGATATCTTTAAACAAACACCAGGACACTCCTTCAAGCAGAGAAAGCTTTCAAAGTAGAGAACAGTCCTCCAGCAACTCTTCAAATATAGAACTGTCCTCTGTAAAGAATCCGCAGCTGGCTATCTTATATCGTCTTTGAAAATGTCCCCACATTCAAATCCCTAAGCAAATGCAAAGTTTGCACAGTGTAGCCTCCTCCTTAATTTGCAAAACTTACACCTGCAAAAGGACTTGAAGCTTGTATTCAAATTCCATATGGAACTCTGTATACCTTTTTTGTTACAGTCATATAATTTGGCTTCTAAACTGTCTTTCCATGCTTTAGTATTTGTTCTGTCTGCTTATCTGTGCAGTTGTATCCCTTGTCTCATTTCTACAGTAAATTTCTAGAAATTTCTACAATTCTCTTTCTCTAGTAAAATACATTAGAGGAAGAGAATGAATCACTCTTCTGATTATGAGAGGCAGAAGCAAGTTCCTGGCAGGAAGCATAGACACTTTTAGGAGTTCTGGGAGACTGACCAGACAGTCATGTCATCCACCCATTCATAGTTCCTGGAGCCAGGGGTGCAGTAACATCTGTCTGAGACAGATGTGTTTTTCCTTGCCTTCTTACTTTGTCTGCACTGACATACAAGCCCAGCCATCACCCGTCATCCCCTAGAGACCCGACACAGGCCATACAGAAAAGCAGCATTCTCTGACTGCCATGCCACTGCAGAAACGTCAGATTGAAAAAGAGAGGAGAAAACGTTCTGCACAGACACAGGCAGGCAGTGTGTGAAAGGAGAAGTGAATTCTGACAGGTTGCCAGACTCCTGGTTCTCATGTTGTCACTGCCTGTGAGAAACAGACAGTGAAATGTATCAACGGAGACGCTGAAGGAGAAGGTGTCCTACTGAAAGTATAGAGCAGGCTAACCAGTTTCCCACCTAGGGCATTACATCAGTCTGTCCAGTGGTGAGAACTCCAGATGGTGTAGGACTAGAGCTCCCACCAGCCTTGACCACCGACTACACTAGCAGGTCAGAGGCACAACTGGCTTGCACTTTTAACTAACTGCACAACAAAGTTTTGAAAAGGAGGTGGGGAGGGGGGAGAATTACATAACTCATCTGAGACCAAACCATATAAGATTGAGTATCTTTAGCATTTGATTCTCAGTAAGCAGAGGAGTTGGATTGTTATTTTTAAGAAGGATAGCACTGCTGCAAAGAAACCAAAACTAAAAAGCCCTGGACCAACTAAACCTCTGATCTTCCAGGACAAAAAGGTATAGCAGCCTAGCAGTAACTAACAGTGGGGGAGTAATGGACCTCATGTGCCATTTTTGGACTAACATGCAGACAGGAACATAGAATTGTGCACTTTTCCGAATTTTTCAGGGCAGTTAAAATGTGTATCTTAGGGGAAATTGTGTACAAAAATTGTCTATACAAAAAGCATTTGTTGGGGAAAACATGTATATTAAAGGAAACTTAATATGAAAATAATTGTGAATTTGCATGTATTTTGTTAGTTGCAAAGCAGATGAAGAAATTGCTAACTCTTTTAGCCAATGCAGTATAATTCCCATGCAGGGCTGGTGCAAAGGTTAAGCATGGTTGGGCACTTGCAACAGGTCCAATTTCTAGTAGGGGCCCACTGATAAGAGCTCCCCACCAGATTTCTTCCTCTTTGTGATTGCAACTGGGTTGTTCACCCTCCTCTTCCTCTGGCGAGAAAGGAGCAGGCGATGCCTCTGCTTCTTTGCTTATTGGCACCTTGTCTGCCCAGCAAGCGTGCAGTAGCAATAAAGAGGAGCCGAAGCGAACGCAGCCATGGCAAGGGTGGTGAGGAAGCAGACACAGGAAGGGAGGGGCCCACTGAGATGGACTGTCCAACAGAACTCAAAATGCTCTAGCCAGCGCTGTCACTGTGCCAAATGCCTTCTTCTGCATGTCCAGCAATTCCATACTTTTTGCAGCTCAGTGGCAGCCCTCTGAGCTTCCTGGGTGGTGATGGTTAATCGTTCTTCCCAGGGATTAGCAGAAGACTGTTGTCAAGTTTCTGGCAAACCACAACACATTAGCAATACTTTCATTCATTTATTTGCACCATAAAAAGTGGCACACAAAGCAGCTTACAATCATAAATACACTTGATTAAGACAATAATAAAAGTACAAATGATGCATTAAAGCACAGCAATAGCAGGCCATAACCAGGGTCAAACCCGGCAGACCTGCTTCCACTCCACAGGTCTTCTTGAATAAGGAGGCCCCTGCCTGCTGGGGGAAGGACAGCAGAGAGCAAGTGAGCCCAGCCCCTCTCAGCAGGGTGTTCCATGCCTGGAAGCAGCCCCCAAGAAGGTCTTCTGTCACTACCGAATGTCCCTCTGACGGTAGCAATGCCAAAAGAAGTCTTCTCCTAAAGGTCTTAAGGCCTGGCCAGGCAGGTAACAGGTAGCCTAGGTTCAAGCCATATGGGGCTTTCTAAGTCACAGCCAGCACGTTAATTTGTGCCTGGAAAGCAGCTGCCTGCTTTTTGAACAAGTGAACCACATGCTTCCTCAACCAGGGCTGGTCAACAGTCTGGTTGCAGCATGCTGAACCAGCTCAAATTTCAGCAAACAGGATCGAACCATGTCACAAATTCTGCAGGCCAATTTTATAGAAGGCAACAGGCTGGAATGGTTCTCCCTATATTAGGTCCTGGAAGATTTTGGACTTTGGTGTCCATACTCTAACTTTAATTATCTGCTTTTCCCTCCAGTGGCACAGGTAGTGGGAATCCCATACCTGACTTCCACAGTATCCAGCTCAGCCCTTGAGGATGTCTGGCAGTAGCTGAAACAAGCTGCAAGAGTACAATGGCAGGTTATTATCAACTGAAAAGCTGAGCTGTAAATATTGATTTTTCCAGATTTGGTTTGTAATTAAGAAGCTTGATAATAAAACCTTGCATTTAATAACATCTTCCAACCCACAAGTGCCTGAACAGTGGGTTGGAACAGTGGGTTATACAGTGTAAACAGCAATCACTTCAACCTTATTAAATAAACAAATGCATTTACTGTTGTCATCACAGGCGTCTGACTAACCATGTTCAAAGCGAGGAACAGATACTTCATCAGGGTCTCCTTTCAATCTGCACCAACAACTCTAATTCTGCAGGCATAAACATTCTACAAATCATAGATGAACTGGTTTAATTTGCATGTGGAATTCATTTAACTGGTAGTTAAAATAGTAAAGACAGGGAGAAGAGAGAAAAGCCAATTGGAAAATACAGAAAACTGGTGTTGAGAGCTAAGGTATCCCTCCTTCTTTCTTTCAAAACAACAGACTGTTCTTTGGGAAAAGCTCTATATTTACAATGTACATACAACAAACTATAGCCAGCAAAGAAAGTCTCTGAGCATGAACAGAGTGGTTTGTTGAACTCAAAGTGGAAACTATTTCGGAGAATCCTCCTTTTGAGTAATCCTGGACTCCACCCCTCTTGGAGTGCCCTTCTAGAACAGGGCAAGCCTCCAAGCTATACACTGCCCTCTACTTGACTAGCCCTTCTCTCCCAGTGTTGGGCCATGGAGTCAAGGTCATCTGGCTCCTGTCCCACACGCACTCCCAGCATGAGCAGACTCTGACAATTCTCATAGTCTGCCTGAAAAGCTGAGACAGAGGCCTTGAGATAAGCTGTCCCTCCACGACCATCTCTATATCTGCAGGCCCCATTCCCATGGCTCATCCTCCCCATCCAAAGAGTCTGTGTCATCCTGGCCCTGAAAGGTGTGCCAAGAACAACTGCCTCTTTCATTCCCAAAAACTGGTTTGATGAAAAGAAAACATAAAAGGTGAGTTGGGGGGGAAAAAATTAAAAGTCACACCTTAAATTTAAACATGAAACCAGCATAATTGTGCGATGGTCTGGCTGCACTCAGCAGCTTCCACCTCTGCTGCTTGTACATTTTTGTTGAGAAACTGAAATTGGGAAAAACCGTCCAACATAAAAATAAGTAAGTCAAGGTTGAATATGGTTTTGCTTCACTGTCCTTCCAAAGCTGTGCCTGCTATGGTAACCACATGAAAAGCAGGGCGGGCATGTTTGAAGGACAAGTTATCACTGTCAGTTGGTGGGAAGAAGAGACAGCATCCTGGTCCTTGAGATCTTGGAAGCACAGAAGCCGCAATGTTGCCAGATCCTGATACAGTCGAGACAACTGGTTCCTGCCTTACTGCGTTCTGCTTTGCTGTCTCACCTCAGCAGTGCAGGTCTTCCTGCCAGCTGAGGCTCAGTTCCTGAATCTTGTCCAACCCTTGTTGCCTCCTGTTCCTGCCCTGGCTTGCCATAATCTGCCCTGCTGTATCATGCCTTGTTGCCTTTCCTTGCCTTACTTTCCTTGCCTTACTATGTAGCCTTGCTTACCAGACCTGCTGCTGCTCATGAATTTGGCCAGGTAATCTTGCCTCAGGTGCCTGTTCCCTGCTCTTGTTGTCTTCTTGCTTCTTGGCCTTTGGCTTGCAACTTCGTCCTTGCCTTGTCCTGATAGATACTCCTGGTTCCCAACCTTGGCCTGTACTATGACTGTGACTCTACCTCTGGGTTCACTCCTGGACATTGGACTATGTTTGAACTCTGTCTAGCTTGCATTGCCTCCGTCTTGGTTCCTGCTATGCATGCCCTGGACCCTGACAGGGCAAACAAGAGGTAAAGATCCTCGGTCATTCCTCCTCCTTTCCCAGCTTTTTCAAACATCTCTTCCCCGTGTTACTTCTTCACTTAAATCATCCCTTCTTAAAGTTGCTTTAATATAAAAGGGGAAAGTACATTGGACTTCACTGTGTGCATTCACATCTAGCATACAGTTAACTCCTGGAGGAGCATAATAATGAATGTGGCTTGCTAAGTGGATGGAGTCTACGGAAGACTGTCTCTCTGGGCAGTTACAGCTGCTGTGAAATAAGCTACAAGAGGGTCATCAGCTCTTGATACTTTAGCATTCTCTAGCATACATTCCTAGAACACTGCCAGAAGGTGGGCTGGGTTGAATGAACCTGAGAACAAAAGTATTACTACTCCATTGTTCGCATCAGGCTTAGCATCACTGATCTTTATTTTGCAAGGTAATGGTCATAGCAAAACGTGTACATAAACGTCAAAGTCTCTATAAAGTAATTTTTAAAGAAATCAATAAAAACTCTATCTACAAAAAAGACAAAGAGACAGTAAATGAATGCACAGAATATTAATTTCCAATATTGCCACTCTACTTTTCACTATTACCGCCTGCATTATTCCATTTCTCTCTGACTGTGCTGGCTGTCATTGAAAAAGCAGTGGTTTGGTTTGGTTTTGTTTTGACTGTAGCTGTAGCAACCTGCATTTGCATTTCCACTCTTCTTAAGACCACAGGAAGGGTCATTTTGCACATTACTCAGAGGCATATATTGGCTTGCAATGAATTTTACACTTAGTAAGGAACAGCAGTCACTCATATAGGTTCATAGAAGCATAAAACAGTAGACTAGGAAGGCCACTGGATCCAACCCCCTGGTTAATACAGGACTCCCTTAACAGTTAAAGCATCCATAACAGAGGACCACCCAGCTGCATCCTGAATGTCTCCAAGGTGGAGGAGCCCACAAGCTGCCTAAGTAATTGGCTCCATTGTTGTATTGCTCTACAAATCAGGGCGTTTTTTCCTGGTGTTCAGCCAGATCCTTCCTTCCTGTAACTTTATCCCATTATTTTATGTTGCTCAAGATGAGATCCTGGTCCTCCTCTGTTTTCAAGTACATGAAGAGTATGATCCTATCTCCCTTCAGTCTACACTAAATATGACTAATTTTAGTCTTTCTGTCTCTCCACATAGGACTTTGTTTCCAAGTCCCCAGATCATTCTTGTTGCCCTACTCTGAACCCTTTCAACTTTGTACCTTTCCTAAATCATGATGCCCAGAAACAGTGCTAAGTAGAGTAGATTGGACATTATACTTCTATTAATGCAGCCCAAAATAGCATTTTCCTTTTTTTTTTTATAGCCACATCACATTCTTGATTCATATTCATCTTGTGATCTGGAACAATTCTAAGATCCTTCTCAGTGGTAGCTTTCTTGAGCCAAGTATTCATCATCTTCTAAAGAAGCATTTAGGTTTTTTCCCTATACACAGGACTTAGAATTTGTCCCTCTTGAATACTGTCCTTTTGTTTTCAGTCCAGCACTTCAACCTATCAAGATCACCTTCAATCTTATTTCTATCATCCAAGGTATTAGCTATCCTACCCAGTTCTGTGTCACCTGCAAATTTGATGATAGTTCCCCGTACTTCCTCATCTAAATCATTAAGAAAAATGTTGAATGGCATTGGGCCCAGGACTGAATCCTGTGGTACTTCATTTGTTACCTTCCCTCAGTCTGAGAAGGTGCCATTGATGAGGACTCTCTGAGTCTGATTCTGTAGCCAACTGTGGATCTACCCGATAGTTGTTCCATCTAGCCCATTTTAGCTAGTTTTCTGATCAGGATATCATGGGATGCTTTGATGAAGTTGAGACATACAGAGGGACTCCCATATCTGCTGACTCAGATACCACAGCTTCACTTAACTGAGGTTGACCATTGGCCCTCCACATTCACAGGGGTTAGGGGCACAGTCCTTCTGATAAACCTCTTCATGCTGTGGCAAAACACATTCTTTCTAGTCCTTGTAAGGTGCAACCCATCCCTTACCAGAGTTCATCTTCCAGGAACTGTAGCCTATGGTCCTAGAATCCAAATCCTTCACATCAGCACCACTTTTATACCCAGGCATTCACTTGGAGTATTTTTCTTTCCTTGTCTGTTCCTCTTCCAAGACCTGGAAGTATTGAAGAGAAAACTATCTGGGCCCCAAAGTTCATGGCTTTGCTTCCTTAAGTTTCAAAGTCTGATATGAATTCTTGAAAGCTCTGCTTGGTAGTGTCATTTGTTCTCACATGTATAAGAAGGAAGGGAGATGTGTCGGTAGGCTGCATGAGCCTTGGCAATCGTTCAGTTATATCTCTAATCTGTGCTCCAGGGAGACAGCATAACCGATGAGTCCACAGGTCTTCCTAACATATATGTGTTTCCATCCCATACAGCGAGGAGTCTCCCACAACTAACACTCTCCTTGGTCTTGCAAGCCTTCTTGTATCATTGCCACTACCTGGTTGACCTTCAGCCTCTTGCTCAGTGTTGCACAGATGGCTTGTAGTTCTTCCACTGCAGGCTGTCCTCCAGTCTCATTCTTGAGTAATTGAAAGTGGTCCCATAGTTCCACTGTTTCCACTAGTGCGGCGGGTCTTCTAGTTCTGCACCTGTCACCCTTTTCTAGGGAGTTTGCTCCTCATTTTCCCTTACCTCCCTTCAGGACTGGCTTTGCAAGCTGTGATGCTGAGCATTCAAAATTCACCACTAGACAGCTGGTCCCTTCCTCCATCTCTAAGCATAACAATAATAAATTTTATAATGAGAAGTCCATATTGGAGAGACGCCTTCATAAGGCCTACTCACGCTTTAAAGATCTCCACATGTCTTAATCAGCCAAGATAGTACAAAAACATCTTACAGAAAAAGGCTTACTTGATGTTGAAGCTGGCACGGTCTTAAGATCAAATACAGGAAGATTTGGAAACCTTCAAATTAGGCCCTACAG
This sequence comes from Varanus komodoensis, assembly GCF_004798865.1. Taxonomy (NCBI): domain Eukaryota; kingdom Metazoa; phylum Chordata; class Lepidosauria; order Squamata; family Varanidae; genus Varanus; species Varanus komodoensis. Next base: position 27,787,975 of record NW_025335268.1, on the reverse strand, counting down.
GTGAGGTAACAGTTTCTCAGTCCACTTGGGATTCCCTCAGACTACCAGGCTGAAGAATTGATGATTGAGCCCTTTGTTTATACAGACAAAATCCAGCTGTAACTTGAACTAGCTTAGAAGGAAATACAATTTTGCTGCCTCTTCATGCTATCCAAACCTGCTGTCGGCGCTGACCACCTCCTAATGGTAAGGCCAGCTTTACCTAGAATACGCTAGATATTTACATCTAATCCTGTGCTTGCTTACTCAGCAGCAAGTCCCTGTGTCCAGGAGGGCTGCAGCCTTAATGCACACTTACGTGGCAGTAAGCTCCACGGAGCACAGCTGGACTCGCTGCTGTTTGTGCTTGTGCCCAGCGCTGCATGCGAAGTGCTCCAACAGAATGAGATGATGGTAGGGCAAAGGGGCAGCCCCACTGGCCTCTCTGTCAGCCGCTGAACAACATTTACATTCCTTTCTTCCTGTCAGTTCCTGCTCTACTCCACATCTCACCTATTAAATTTAGCAAGAAATGTATTCATTTGATTGCTAATCAGTGATGCCCACAGGGAAAAAAATGCATTTGGCTTAATAAACCTTGTTAGCAGGAAGGAAGGAAGGAAGGAAGGAAGGAAGGAAGGAAGGAGAGAGTATTTAATTAATGTCATTAATGTTTGTAAGCACTTTGAAGATTAAAAGGGCCAAGGGTGAAATTCTGGCCTTAGAAGTGGATGGGAGCTAGTGGAAGGATTTGCTTTTAATGATGGTCCTTAAGACTCACTCCAGGCCACAGTGAAAACTATCTGTGCTGATTTCATCTCCTGTGCAAATTTAGGGATAGTCCATAGGGCTTTAACCTTTTTTTCAGAAGTGCTCATAAACAATCAGCATGCTCTGATGCTGGTGTTCAGATGATCGGATGACACCCTAATGGGTAGACCAGAAAAGTTGAGAAGAGCCAATAAAACTAAACCAGAAAGTGCTGGACCCCAGAAGGCCTCAGAGGGCAGTCTCTCTCCACCCCACCCCACAAATTGGTGCTCCACTTAGTCTTCTGCCTCTCAGTAGCTCCCCCCCCCCCCCAGCTCAATTTTGCATGCTCAGCCTTTCTTCTTCAAAAACCCAGGTGCCAGGTGTGACTGCAACTTACTCTGCAACTTGTTCTAAAGGTCGGCGAGAGAGAGAAGATGCAAGCAGAAGGGGTTGCCTGGACTGGCAGTGAGACGCAGGAAGGAAACAATGCGGGGTTATCCTATAAGGAAGGGGAGAGCAAGCACTGGGGAGGTAGAAAAAAGCAGCAGAAATTGAGAGAGGAAGATAATGCTCGTGGTGAAGGGCGATGTGGTGCAGAGGTTCAAATACTGGCCTGGGAAATGTCCCATCCTCTCCTTGACCAAGGAGCTCACTGGGTGACTTTGGGCCACTCACCATCTCTCAGCTTCACTGACCTCACAGGGCTGTTGTGATGATAAAACAGGAAGAGAACCATGAAAGCTTCCTTGGATTTCTTGGCAAGAGTGGGAAAGTTGGGATATAAGTGTAATGATAAATAAAATGGGGTTGGGGTAAGGAAAAAAGCATGGAGGAAATGAAACTACAGGGAGCACCCAGGAGTGGATGAGGACCTGCCCAGGCAGTGCTGTGCCCAGGGCCACGACAGCACCATAAGCAGCGGTGTGTGATTTTCCATATCGCTGAATCTGAACTTACCCAACTGGCAAACTAACTTGCTCGGCGCTTCTGTATCATCAACGAAGCACCATTTCCAAAATATTCTTCTGTTGATCAGAATGTTAAGTGGAATTCTACAAAACCATTCTCCGCCTTCAGCAGGCCAATCATCGCAGGCCAGTTTTCTCTCAATGAAATTCCAGTTGATTGCTGCAAAACTATGTCAGTGACCAAGACAGCTGCCTTTTAAGCACATGTGCAGAAGTGTTCTGGTGTTAACCCCTTCCTCTCAATGAAACCATTGCTGATTGCTGTGAATTATGTGGCACACCACCCAATCAAGCAGCTTTTCGTTCCATGCCTATCTCCTTTATTTGGGTAAATACTCTTCAGACGGTTTCCTGCAAATGTTTCATGCAGCAGTTATTCCGTGATCAGATTTAAAACCCTCTCTCATCGTGTGCGTGCTTGCTTGGGAGGCTGAATTTTTCTGCTGTGGCCAAAAGTAGAGTTAGGGGCAGTCCACTAAGGCTGGTGCCCCGAATCCCTGGGAGGCCTCCTGCCCTGGCCTGCTGTCTGTGGGCACTTGCTGAAATAAAGGTCCAGGGACCCTGGTGATCCCTGTTGCATTTGAGCCTGCTGGAGGAGCTGGCTTTCTGTCCATAAGGGCTTCACTTTCTGCACCCTCCCTGAATCTTTCTGCCTGATGTTTTCTTCTGAAATCAAATGCCCTCCTCTTCCTTGTCCAGGCCTCACATTATACAAATAGGGGTGCCCTGAAGAGGCAGAGTCCTTTAAAGGCATCCCCCATATACACGGGGAGGGGCTTGAGCATGTGTGTAAATTAGCATATGCAAATTTGTACTTTTTTTGTCCTCTGGGCCTCACCTTAGATGTTTTTAGTACCTGGCCATGGCTAGTGACCGGGTTGGGTGCAGGGCAGACGGAACCAAATTATACTTCCCAAATGAATAATGTTTATGCTCCATCATCATGTTGATACCCTGTTCCCTTCCTCTTGCCCTCCTCCAGTGCTCAAGTAGCTGGGAGCTCATCCACCGAGCCCTTTTATCTTGCAGTGCTGCTATCCAATGCCAGAAGACCAAACTCATTCATGATTTCAGCATGGATGAGTAGGCAGATCTGGTATGTATTGCTGAGACCTGGGTGAGTGAACTGGGTGGGGCTGACCTGACCCAGCTTTGCCCACCTAGGTACATTAGCTGACAGCAACATAAGCTGGAGAGCGGCAGAAGGGGTGGAGTTGCCCTGTTTCACCGAGCTTCCACTGTCATCCCCAGGAAACCACTCTGCCTTGGAGAAGGCATTGAGGGGTTGCACATGATGTTGGGCCATACAGAAAGCTTGGGGATGCTGGTGGTGTACCACCCATTCTGTTGCCCAACATCCTTCCTGACCAAGCTGGCAGGGGTGGTCTCAGAGGTGGTGTTGGAGAAGATCAGGACGGGTGGCTTCAGAATCCTTGTTGCAGCTGCCTCTGGAGCCTTGGCTTGGAACTTCATGGCCTCCGTGACATCCAGGGGGCTGTCATGGTAGACCATTTCCTGGTGAGGGTTGAACTCACATTACTTCTCTTCTGCAGGGATGGGTGTTGGCATTCAGCTAGTCCACCCCAGGAAACTGTTGGAATTGAGTGGATTTCTGAATGCTCTTGGGGATTTCACAGCAGATAGCGCCGGTGATCCAGCCAGAGCCCTAACCTCACTGTAGAAAGGTAAGATATGGGGGCTATAGATCTGATCGCATCGGAGTGCCCTCTCCAGCATGGCAGAGGCCACTCTGCTCCTTGGTATTCTGGAGAGGTGTGGTCAATTAAACAGGCTGGATATCAGCTAGATTGCACTTGGAGTATGCCTTGAAGCAAATATAACTGAAGGCATTCTAGAGTGCATAGTCATTTTGCTATGATGGCACAGATGGCAAAGAAGCGTTATTTTTCTACCTCCATTGTGTCCTTGAGTAGTTGTCTGATGAAGCTCTGCCAGTTGCTGCAGGGACTGACGCTCTCCTCGGCAAATGGGGCCCTGCCCCCTCAAGGATCTGCTGCCACCTTTTTGCATCACATTTGAAGGACGACACTGCAGGTTCCTAGAGTGAACCTGACATTGTCAGAGGAGAGCAGTCCCCTTATCATGATCTGTCCAACCTCGTGGGATCAGTTTTGGGTATTATAGCCTAATGAGGTGGACGAGGTGCTTGCGCTCCCTCTGCCCCTCTCCGGATAACCAATGCTGGAACTTTTCATCTCCAGCAGGAACAGGTCTTTCATAAAGGGAATAGGTCTTAATTGCCCATTCAAGACCAGGCCACCCCAAGATACTTTACAATATTGCAATGCATTGCTAGGAAAATCGATTCCTTGCCATCTCTTTGGAAAGAGTGCTGTTAAACCTAGAAGGAACAGAAACTCTGAATGGGTGGCAGATGGCTTCAGAATCGCTGGTAACAACAAAGTGCTGGTGTTGCCTCCCTGTAAGTCTTGGCTCCACTGCACCACTGCTGGGGCCTCAGATATAACAGCCCGAGTATGTGATTGCCACATATCTTGATCGACACATTGACTGTGTGCTGATTTATTATCCACAAGGAAAGATTTTCTCTGAAGAAATGTAATATATATAAAACAGCGATAGCTGTTTGATCTAAGAAGGGGAGACTTCAGGAAATGGAAGAGATACTTCATGAGAAGCTGGAATGCCATCTGACAAGGATGTTGTACTGTGTACTTCTGATTCTGCATTGACCAGGGGGTGAAGCTAGGTGACCTCTAAGGTCCCTTCCAGTTCTATAATGCTAAGCAACCTTCCTTTCTACGATTCTAAGGGCACATCCAAATAAGAGCTTTCATGCAATGAGAAGAGTGTAAAATAGCAAGTCTTCACTTGCTCGGGACTAAGCACAGTTTTCACTTCTCCAGGCTGAAAGAGCCAAGCTAGGTATAGTATTGCACACAAGGATCTGTAAGAATACAAAGAACATCACGCTTGAGGGACCATGTCGTTGTTGGGTCAAAGCAAGTGCAGAGAGGGAGTTTAGCCTTTTATCCCTTGCTACAGTTCCAAGAAAAAATCCCAGTGTGAATCTTTGGGCATGTGGGTGGTGGGAACATGCTCCCCTGGAAGCAGTGGTGGTCCTCCCAGTGCAAATGCTACTTCAGCTCCATCTCTGCACACCCTGATACTGCTCAGCCCATCACCATTGCCGATACTACTTATAGTTTGAAAACCCTGCTCATTAAATGTAATGATATCTCTAATATCATGTCTTGCCTGGCCTGGAAAAGTCCAGGGCCACTAATGAAGAATGTAGATTTCCTGTCTGTCTTAAAGCTCCCTGCTCAAAGCAAACAGTGTCTATGGGAGGTCCCAAGGCCCCTTTTTATAATCAGCTGCAAAACCTCAGACACGTGTTTCCCTTCTGCCTGGTAGAAATCTTTATGGGATAAGCACCCTGTTGTGGGCTACCAGGTAGCAAAGGACTGTAGGCCACTGGAATAAAAACTCTCCAGACAATAGCGCCTACTGAGGAAACATCACCTGATCATTAAGGAGCATGAACAACCAAAAGATGGTCATGACTCATGTTAGTAAAAAGTGATACGGAGCTTTGTGGAAGATGAAAAGGTTGACCCAGTGTGTGGCTGCTTTGAAAAAGGCAAACTCCATTTAGGTGTAATTTGGAAAGGAGTTGAAAATAAAACTGCCAATATAAAACTGTCATTTGGCATATCTATGGCCTGACAGCACTTAAAATACTGGACTATAAACTACAGACTTCCACAAGATGCTGTGCGGGCCATCAGTTTGGATGGGGATTGGACAAATTCCTGGATGATAAGACGGTCGATGTCTATCAGTCCTGATGGGTATATGCCGCCTTCAATATCAGAGTCAGTATGTCTATGTACACCAATCGACAGGGAACATGGGCACTCATGTCCTGCTGCTTGGGCACTGGGTGACTAGATGGACTCCTGGTCTGACCCAGCAGGGCTGTTGTGTTCTTTTCCATACTCTTTCCCCCATCAATAGCCTCTAATCTAGAGATGCTGAGCCTCTTTCAGCCCAAGCACCAGCATTCTTGCAAAAACCTGAAGGGACCTGATTTTAGTGGTAGGAAGAGCTGAAAGTAAAGCTAGATACCCATTAAATTTTAGCTTAAAGCCCTTACAGCTCATAACTAAGCCTGTGTGTGTGTGTGTGTGTGTGTGTGTGTGTACACAAAAGCTGGAAAAGCTACCAAGCAGTCAATGCCCAGGGCAAGGGGAATTGGCCCAGGTGAGTCTCACCTGCTGGTAAACACGAGATTCAGCATATCTTCTGCAGACGTTCTTTCAGGTAAACAGACAGAGGTATAATGAACTGATTTGCTCCGGACATCCAGAAAAGAACTTTAAAAGAGAAGCACTGAATTAGAACATAAACAGGATTTTAATGTCGCTTATATGTCACCACACAGCTCACCAGAAGGAAACAAGCAGTGCGGGTGAGTGTATGTTCGCTTGGAGGTGTTCTCATGAGGCATGCACTACATCCCATCGTCATTGTGTTGGACTATTAAATAATTAGTTACCTATGTTGAAAATGTCAGAATATGGAAATTAGTGAATAACTGTCCTCATCTGCATACCTGTCTTCCCTTGGAAACGCTGCCACATTCTTAAGCAGCTTCAGCTCAGAGGCTCAGGTCGCTGCAGTAAGTGGGAAGATTAATGTACGCACGAAAGAGGGCACGGAATCCCTGAATGCATATTAATGAGAGAAACCTTGCAGGGTAGGGAGCGCCGTCGTGTGCATGTGTGTGTGTGTGTGTGTGGGGGGGGTGCTGCCGGCTGGTGTAACACTCAGCCAGGTTGGCCCACTTCATTTTGCTACCTGCGGCAGAACAGCAAATGGCACCAAATGGCACACATTCCAAAGTCAAGGAGCATGTTATCCAAAGCTGGCCAAGTTATTTTAGCACCTGGGGCAAAACATCCCAGGAGCACCTCTCTGTGGGACGACAAGTTCCACAAACACAAATAACAACATGCTGCCTTTCAAGACAGCCACAATCAGCTGCCTTATGTTGTCCAGAGGTTTGGGCCTACAACCCCAATAAGAGTTGTATTGCCAATAGGAGTTGTAGGCCAGAACATCCAGAGGGCAACAAATAGTTTACCTTGTTTACCTTGGCCAAATAGAAAAGTCAAGCCTAAACATCAGTATAAGCATGGTATGAAAGTGATATTGAAAGAGGCTTAAGAAGCTGTTGAACAAACATACATCCCGACAGCATGGAAATTTCCACTCACATTTCACAAAGTAGCATTTCTGGTGGTATAAATGCCCCCCTGTGGTTGAGAAGCTCTAGTATGTTTGCCTTCTATTAATCAGCATTAGACTGATTTTTACGGTGCTTTCCATTGCAGACTGTAGGCCTTCTCCTTGTGAAGAATGGTTTTGCCAAAGACATGGTTTGCCAGACAAGACCACTGCCCACAACCCTTCACAGACACATATGAAATGAGTTGAGTGAGCAAACAGGTTGTTTGTGGGCAAACACATAATTTTACATGCACTCTTATGAAATACAGGGGGTGGTGTTACCCTACCTGGCCATTGACTATGCCACCTGAAGATTATGGGAACTGTAGGTCCAACATACCTGGAGGGCATCAGGGTTGGGAAAGCCAGCCTACATCAAGGACTGGCCACTCTCTATGCATGACGTTTGCACACCTATGACACAACTTTGACTGCTTCAATCACATGAGCCCGTTCACTGGCATCTCTGTATTTTTCCACCGAGCTGTCTTGCCGTAGATGTTTCACTCTCTCAGAAAAAACATGGTGTGAACGTAGAATTGAAAGAGGCTTAAGAAACTCTTGGCCATTTCCACTTCCAAAGCGCTTTCCAGTTCAAGAGCTTTGCTCTTCTCTGCTTGCATGCCCACAGGACAGACACTATTGATCGGGATATATTGAGAGTCCAGGGAGAGAAGCTGATCACAAAACACCCTCACCAAACTCTCGTGCAGGTAGAAGCTGTGCTGTTCTTCCTCCATCTCTAGCTGTGCAAAGGTCAACACACATGAAAAGCATTTTAGAAGTGCAAAGTGTCCACCTACTCATGGATTCCTCTCTTGGTCTAGAAGAGGAATGAAGACTGTCACTCTCCAGATGTTGAACTGCAACTTCAATCATTCCTCATCACTGCTGAGAAGGCTTGATGGGAGCTGCAGTCACTCCAGCAATATCTAGAGGGCAACATATTCCTTACCCCCAGACTAGATTAGGGATGTACAACATTTTAAGCCTAGAGGGCTGTGGCTGATGCTGGCTCAGTACTCAGAGGTCACATGCCTATGTTCACTAAGATACACATGCAAATGCATGCACATCCCAGGGATTCCACATGAGCATCTTTGGAGAAGGGGATGCAAAGTGCAAAGGCAATGAGGAAATTGGCAAGGACTCAGGGTTCCTTTGGGGAAGTATTTATTTATTTTATTTATTTGGGATATTTCTAACACGTCCAATCATTATGTGTCTCTGGATGGCTTACAAACAAAATTCAATAAATACAACAGTATAGAATATCATATAATACCCCAAAAAGTAATAATAATAAAACTAATAACCCACTGAAGTAAAACATAATTAAAATCTTTTAAACATTAAAATACTGGGTGAATAGAAAGGCCTTGACCTGGCACCAGAAAGCATATAATGACGGTGCCAAGCAAACCTCTCTAGGGAGTGCATTCCATAGCTGGGGCGCCACCACAGAGAAAACCATCCTCTGCGTATTCTGCCTCCTAATCTCCTTCAAGGAGGGTTCCCGGGGCAGGGCCTCTGCTGCAGATCTTAAGGGGCAGGAGGACATGTGGGGAAAAAGATGTTCCTTTAGGTATTCTGGTCCCAAGCCATTTAGGACATTATAGGTCAATACAAGCACCTTAAATTGGGCCAGCCCCTGGCAGCAAGTTGGCAGCTCTATTTTGCACTAATGGAAGTATCTAGACTGCCTTCGAGGGCAACCCCACATCGAGCACGTTACGATAGTCCAACGGGGCAGTTGCCAGAGCGTGTGTCACTGTTGCCAGGCAGTGCTCGTCCAGGTAAGGACGCAGCTGATGGAGCAGCTGTAGCTGAAGGAAGGTGCTCCTCACCACCGCCGTCACCTGGGCTTCCAGGGACAGTTCTGGGTCGAGAAGCACTCCTAAGCTGCAGACCCTGTCCTTTAGAGGGAATGCAACCCCGAAGTATAATAAAAGTCATGGTAGGCCCCAGGTCAGGGGTCCTCAAACTTTTTCAATTGGGGGCCAGTAGAAAGGTGGTGGCTACACATGTGGGCCAGTGAGGGGGGGGGAGCGGGGTGTGCAGGCCAGTGAGGCGTCGTCGGGTGCGCGCGAGGTGGCATTGGGCGTGCGCCACGGCAACTCACTCACTCGGAGATCTCCCAACGAGTCCAAAACCATCTCCGAGCGAGCAAGACACTACCTCCCTGCCCGCGCGGGTGGCGAATGGCGGCGTGGGCCCGATGGATGGCCATGGCGGCCGGATCCGTCATGTAGGCTGCAGTGTGAGGACCCAGGCCCCAGGTCATGTATCCCTGGCCTAAATGATCTCCTTCCAATTCTATTATTGTTTTCATTTGCTTTCTTGCAGCAGCAGCAGCGCATTTCCTAGTCTATTCAATTCACTGTCAGCACTTTAGGAAGAGAAGGTTACCATCTCCCTCAGAAGAGAGAAGAAAAGAACAAGTCCTCTTCTCCTTAAGTCTAGCTGAACGCAAGAGGCAGGACTGGAACAGAGGTGGTGCACCAACTCCCTGGGTGTCTCCTTCCTTAGAGAGGCCCAGATGGTCCATCCATGTAGGACATGTCTTCCACGGTCAGGTGAGGGCCCAGCTCTGCAAAGAGGCCTCTGGAGGCAAAAAGGACCAACAGTCTGTTCTAACCTTTTTAGGGCTCTGTTGTGTACTTACCTATCTATTGTGTACCTACTCTTTTTTTCTCTCCTTCATGGATTTTCTGCAGTCAGGAGAAAGAGAAGAGAAGCAGTGGGGAAACACAGAAGAGCTGCAAAAGGAAGAAAAGACTGTCTGGATCCCCTGTAAAGTTCTGTGAACTGGGCAATGGCATGAAAAAGCTTCATTTGGAAAACAAGATCCATACTCTGCTTGTCTAATCCTTCCTTGTTAGGCACTTTGGGTGCCTGTGGAGGAAGTAAAGCAGAGTAGGGATTTTTTAAAAAATATATTTTGAAAAATATTACCCCTTGTTACTGACATGGAACTGAGAGGACGGTGGCGAGCCTAAAAGTGCCTGTGAGCCTCATAGCAGGGTGCACATGGCAGCCATGAATCGGCTGGCTCACAACTCAGGTTCTCCGCCCCTTGTTTTAAAAAAGACATTAGGGTGAATCTGTGTCTACAGCTATGTCTGTTTTCTCCCATCCACTATTACTGCAGAGTATGTGCAGAGCCCCTGATCAGGATTGGGTCCCTGATGTGCAAGGGAGAAAGTCTTTTATTATCTAAATAGGAGGCCTGCAGCTAATCTAGATTAAAACACTCAGTGGGGAGGGTGAGATTGAGCTGCTAGCCACAGATTTAAAGACATGTCTGCTTTGACTCTGAGTTATATTTGTTTCTCCATGGAGAACCAATGACATCCCTCCACAGAATAACTTAAACCACAGCCACAAACAAGGGCAAACATCCTTGAACATTTAGTCACATCATGCCTCGCATGACCTGAGAGCAGGGAAAAAACTGGACTAAAAACTAATTTGCGTCATGGTTTCCCAGTATGTACAACAGACCCCTTTCAAGGTCTGTCCACCTCCCTGCCTCCTGGAGATCCCCAAGCACCACTTGCTGAAATGCCAGTAGACACAAAGGCTTCTTACAAAATCAAGTTATCTGCATCTGCCCCTTGCTATTTCAGGAGCTTGTGTTCTTTAAGGAATGTCATTTTGCATTGTGACCACCCTGGCTGCCAGGCAGACTCTTGACAATGGCTCCCTCTCGCGAGAAAAGGGTTATATTGCAATGGCCTCCAGAGGATGGTAAATACGAGAAGGCAGAGATTCAGTGGCTCTTCTGTTTGTTTCTCCCCTGTTGCTTTGACACAGTCCCTCTTTTATCCTGCGTCACTCTCTGGCTTTTCTTTGAAGTACTCCTACAAAGACAGAAACTGACATAATTATTTTTCCTGCAGGTTGATGGTGACGAGAATCAAGAACTTCAGCCTAGACTATCTAATGGCACTTTACATTCGTTTCCAAACAAGCAATATTGGCTACCCCATATTGTGAGGGATACACATATGATTTAAGGACAAAGGAAGTGGATTTATACCAAACCAGGTCCCTACACAAGATGGGGGGGCAGTACCTCAAGCTTGGGGGGCAAAGGGGTGCTGTTGCACTCATGTCCTGGTTTTGGGTTCCCCAAGGCAGTTGGTTGGCCACTGTGTGAACAGAATGCTGGACTAGATGGACACTCATCCTGATTCCACATGGTTCTTATGTTCCTAAATCCAGGCTACATGGGTTTTCTCAAAGGGCTGAGTCCCTTCCTTTCACTGCACCCACCAATCATTTGGTGATTACCCAGCTTTTGGGGAATTTCCTCCCTCCCACCTCCATTCTAGAACGTTGAAGTCCCCCTCCTAAGGCTCAGTTACTAACAAGAGCTTTAGGCTAAAATAGGCCGGCATCTTTGGTCCCACCCTTTTGCATCTGGCCCTGCCCCTTTCCCCTATTGCCACCCTTCACTGGAGCACAGCCCCAGGAGAGTCTTTAAAATGGAAATCGTCCCTTGGACTGAAAGCAGTTCAACACCCTGGTCTACTGTGGGTGGAAATGGGTCAGGCTTCAGGGTCTCGGAGACCACTCTTTCCCCGCCCACCTGAAGATGCTAGGAAGTGGAACTGGAGCCTTCTTCATGCAAAGCAGATGTTTGCACTGAGCCGTGCCTGTTCCCCATCTTGCGGTAACTGTAGCATACATACCAGATTTAAGTGGGCTGGAACTAAATGAGGTGCAAAAATGACACACTGCAAGCAGGAGTCCTCATTTTAAATGCTACCCTACAGTTTTTAAAAAAATGCCTCTCACTAAAAATTTTTAAAAGTACAGCAAAGAGCTGGCTGAGCTGCTGCCACTCACTCTTGAACGTGCCAGTCTTGCTTTTGTTCTATTAGCAGGGATGTTTTTATTTGGCATGTAAGCGGAGTCATGCTGAATGAGAACAAGATCCATCTAGTCCAGTATTCTGTTTACACAGTGGCCAGGCATTGTCCACAGGAATCCTAGAAGCAGGACATGAATGCAACAACATCCTGTTGCCCATGTTCCCCAGCAACTGCTGCACATAGGCATACTGCCTCTGATATTGGAGGTCGCATACAGCCATCAGGACTAGTAACCATTGAAAGGTTTATCATCTACGAGTTTGGGGCCATCACAACAACCTTGTACAAGTGAATTCCACAGTTTGGTGGCAGAGTTTAACACAACAACTTAACATGGATGACTGGTAAACTCTGGATTGTTTACCTCCTAAACACTCCAGAATTCCACGTTCAGATACCACAATGTCCAGATTTAATTGAGCACGCAACCTTGAAAATTCCTGGGTTGTCATGGAAACGTGGGTTAATACAATAAAAAGCACCATCTTATGCAAGTTTAAGCAGAAAAAGGGTCAACAGCTCAGAGGACGCATGAGTTGTTGCAGGCCCTTTTTCTGTCTAAATTGGTGTCGCAATGTGCATTTGGTATTGCTTCACTGCTTTGGGGGTTTGATTAGTCATTTACATTCAACCTTCCCTTGTCCATTTCCTCCCCACGCGCCTTCTCCATCATTGCCACTGACATTACCCTTTGGCCAGTGCTTCCAAACATGGGTGCAGAGGAAAGAAGGTTGTGAGAGAGGTCATACAATCACAGGATCAAATGATTGTGGTCGCTTGAGATAGTTGCAAGAGTGCAGAACAAGTTAAGGAAAAGGCAGTATTTGGCAAAGAATTCTTAGAGCTTATTTACAGAATACCCTTGAAAGCCAGGGATAAAGTGTTAGACTGGAATGCAGGAAACTTGGGTTCAAGATCTCCATTTGCATATAAAGCCTGTGGGGTGTTCCTGGACCATTCACCCATCCCTCCGTTCAACTTTGTTGTGATTTATGTATTGTTGTAAGCCGTCCTGGGATGTCTCATAAAGGACAGGGTACAAATATTGTCAATAAATAAAGTAAAATAATAAAACTTCCCTCACAAAGAATGGGAAACAGGTACATCTCAGTAGAACAGGACAGATACAATGTGAGAAAGGCTCATGCATGCAGTGGTTACTCTCCCAGGTTCACTTTTATCTTCCCAGCTGTGCTTTAAGGCAGGGATAAGGAAACTGGTTCCCTATATGTTATTGCACTATAGCTCCTATCAGCCTCAGTTAGTTAGCCAACAAGCAGTGATAATGGGAGTTGCAGATCCCCAAAATCACACTAGGAGGGCCATTTTCCCAGCACAGCCCTTGCCTGAAGCATGGCCGGGGGTGGTAGAAGACAAGTGGAGCAGACGAGTAGCCACCACCTTAACCTTTCTTCGTCACCTGTACCTGGGAGATACTGAAGTCACAACAGACCTAGAGCTGTGCTCTCTGAACAGTCTGGCACTGAGAGCAGCCACCTGCTCATCAGAGGAAAACCGCTCCTTGCCACAGTTCGGGGCATTTGCTGTAAAGTGCCAGATGTTCTGCAACTATTCATTTCAGTCCTGGATGTATTTAATACAGTGGAGGGGAACCTCTGGCATGAGGTTCTCATCTGGCCCTGTGGGGTTCCGCAAAGCTAAAATCTCCTTTAAGTTCCATTTCATTTATTACATTTCTATACTGCTCAGTAACTGAATCTTTCTAAGTTGTTTACAAGGATTAAGCCATAGACATACATTTTTAAAATCCATAGAAGCATACAACACACGGGCACACACATCTAAAAACAAGTTTAATCAACAAGAACAAATTTAAGACCTGATTAAAAACATCATATACTGTCAAATGCCTGAGAGGAGGAGGTCTGAACCTGGCACCAAAGAGATAACAGTGTTGGTGCAGGTGGGTCATGCTGGAGAGATAATTTCAGAATTGGGGGGCTACCACCAATAAAGCCCCTCTTCCTTGTGGTCACCATCCAAGCCTCCCTCAGAGGAGGTACCTTGGAAGAGCCACCCTCTGCTCACACAGCAAAGTTTCCTGGCTTGTTGCGGGGGTAGCTTTTCCCCATCTAAAAAGTGGAATGCATTTCCTAAGGCTGAGGTATTGCAGTAAGATGGGAGAAAGACTGTTAAGCTAAAATATACTTATATATTTGGCCACACCACCTGGCCAAACTGAATTAGACCCTTGAAATAGGTTCCCCATTCTGGGTTTAATGCATAGAAGCAACAACTCCATTTTCAATAAAAAATTCTTTGGTTTAATAATTAACAGTATCTTACAGTTACAGTACAAAACTTGTGGAAAGAGTATATATCATAATTTTATATCTTTTTAATATTCTTTGACAGGAAGGATTCCCATATGCAGCAAAACAAAAGCTCCCTCCTTTCTTGAGTTTTCTGACTCAATAACTCTTCTTGTACAGGCAAAAAGGAAAATCCTCAGCAATGTATGAAGGGAGATCCAAATATGGACCAGGTATATTGACTAGGTTTCATGAAACTAGTCTCTACCTGTGTGCACTGGTAAATTTTGAATGGTAGGCACTCATCCCAAGTCCCTCTATAACCACACCCCCAAGGAGAATTCAAAATTGTGGGCAGCAATTTTCGATACCTATCAACAAACAAACCAATTCTAGTGCTTTGCATCTCCACCAGAAACGGTGGTTTGTAAATCTAATGGGTCTTAATTGCCCATTAAAGAGCAAGCCATCCCCAAATACTTTACAAACACGGAACAATACATAGTTCCTGGGAATATTCATTTCCCCCCAGCTCCTTTTATGACCACAGCTAAACTCAGATGGAACAGGGAAGTCTGAGATGGATCACAGGTGATGTCAGCACTCTGGCTAGTAAGAAAGTGCTAATGCTATAACCCTTGTTAACGCTGGTTCCTCTACACCACCGGTTGGTGAACACAAACATATTCCAGAAAGGGGAAGCGGGAGGAGATCTTGTCTGCAGTCCTGAGGAAAGCATAGGTCTTCAAGCTCAATTCCCAAACCCACCACAGAAACCCTTATGAACTTGGGAGCTTGTCATATGGAAAGGCCCTACTCCTCCACAAGTTCCTAAAACCATAGGAAATGCTATTCATGCAGTGTATTTTTCATCCCCCTGCTTCAGTTCTTTGTGATAATGTGTATAATCACGATACAGCTCCTTCAAGACTTCTCTCACCCCCACTGGGAGAGAGGCATTTAAGAATTTGATATCACGTTCAATGCAAAGATCTAGGATGTGATAAATTCCTTCTGTTAGATGTTTTTTCACAGCTGGGTGCAAAGTCACCTAGGGGGAAAACATGGTTTATTAGAATTTGTTGTCAATTACTAAAGCACACACAGACTTATACACACACTCATTAGGAAAATGCTGAAAAGGAACATTGGCTTATTAATTCAGCTGCAATAGGATGTAAAGCAGGTATAGGATAACGCTTTCTCCCTAGTTTTTTATGTGGATTGAAAAAAAATCAAATAAAATGTAGTGCACTTTTATTGTCAGGCACATTATGTCAGTGATTTTTAATTTGATTTTATCCCTCCATGCAAACCACCCTTTGTTATAAGATGGCTTAGACATACAGGAAATCAATAAATACCACTACATTAAGTTTGGAATACAGAATAACTACCTTTACTGTAATGCTGATGGTCTATTTAACATGTATGATTCTCATGAATGGGCAAAACCTAAGAGATAACAAAATTCTTAAGAGTTCAGCAGTTTGCAACTCCACTTGTAACAAAAAGAAAAAGCCACCTTGAGCTGTGATGTTACCAGTTCAAACCTTATTATCCGTGATGGATTTATTAGACTGCCTCTGGCAAGTCACTGTATCTCAACATCTCCCTCCACTGCCATCACCGATATATGGATAAATAAAACTGACCTGCCTTAAAGCACTGTTGTAAGGTTTACTGTGATAATGAAAACATTGATATTGAAACATTGTAAAAAGACCTTTATGAATGCCTCAGTATTATTAATACCATTACATTAAGGGTAAGAAATGTCAGTCTGTAGCAGAGGGGGTCTAGGGACCATTTTCCCCCCTGCTGGACCCTCTACCAAGCTGCACTCCTGCAGAATCCTGACAAACACTCGTGGTGGGAAAAAAAACCTCACCCTTTTACTATTGTAAGCCAACCCAAGACATTCTGTAGGGGACGGGATAGAAAAGTTTTTAATAAATAAATAAATAATGCTACAGTATAGTGGACAGGTCCAATTTAGCTTGTTCATTTAACTTGTACCCATATGCCATTCTGTAGAGGAGGCATCAGAAGGGGCGGAGGCATGAATTGCTTGTGAGGCATGAATTGCCCATGCTGACCCACAGTCTTCCTATAGCCCTCCCCCTTGAATGATAATTCTGTGGTGCATCAATTCAGGTCTGTACAGGCCCAAGGAAAAGGTGTGGCCAATCAAACATGGTCTCCTTTCTTAGAAGGAGAACAGGAAACAAATGATAATACGTAAAGCTGTAAGTCCATTGATTGTTGGTTGTACTTTAATTTAGCTGGGGGGGGATTCACCTAGGTAAAAAGATTTTAATAAAAACCTAGTTCAACATGAACAAGTTGAACTAGAATGACATGTATTCATAAAGCCAAATAATCACATCCCAAATAAACCATGGCAGAAGTTTTCCAAACAGTGCATTCTGAAAACAGTCCATGTTAATTGGTCATTCTTCAAATTGCAGTGACTATATACTAACCAAGTATTTCACCCTTTTATACTGCAATGGAATCAACATTAAGAAATTGTTCCTCTTTGATAAGGCAAACCAGAAGATACAGATGAGACAATGGCCAGAATGCTAGCTTTAAGTCAATAATTCTGGCATCCACTTACCTGGAAGTAAGCCCCACTGAACTCAATGGGACTTATGTCTGAGAGAGTATGTATTCTACAACACCCCTGTCTCCTCAAGCTAATTATAGGCATTCTTTATAACATGACTTCTTAAACCAGAAAGTCTAGGTCTGCCAATCATCAAAGCTGAAGGCTGAGCAGTAAAGAAACCCTTCTCTGCCTGAGCACTGGCTGTTTCTTCCTACCTTTTCCAGACCTGGCATAAAGGGTACAGCTGAATGTCAGCACTGGCAGCAGCATCTAACACCACCTTCTAAAGGTGATCATGTTCTGTCCTCTCCCTCCCTCCTGCTCCCTGTGCGCTGAAAGTCCAAATTGGCCTTCCGCTGTTGGGTAGCATTCCTCAAGAAACAGACATTAAACTGGAGGCCATCATTACAATGCAGGCTTTCCTCTCACTTCCTCAGGCAAGTAATAAACTTCCTTCTAATGAAGTGAACTTCTAATCACAGTGACAGTAGCAGGGGAGAAGAGCGAAAGAACTGTCCTCAAAGGATAAACGATCAATGTATACCCTTCCAGGGTAGCCATGAAAATGTTATTATGGAGAAAATAAGGCACTCAATTAATGGGGTTCAAGCATCTCACCACCAGCCTTAGTTCTGTAACTTATCAACTCTCCTTCTGAATGTGCTAAACAGAGCCCACAAGTACCACTGCCAAATCATAAAATCTGTCATTTCTATACTAAATATTTGCAGACCAAGATCACAAATAATTATTTGGACACCAACAATTTCACCAACAGCAACAAAGTAACACGAAAATATGCTTTAAAAAGAGCAAAGCATATGATTCTGCTCTTAAGAGTCTTCAAATCTAAATCAATTGCGGGACAATTCAAATGGATGATCATGGTCTTCCCACCCACCATTAGAAAAAGTTCTTCAAAACAATAACTGGAATTCTGTACGGAATACAAGTTCTGTGAAGCAGAAAAGCGCTACTTCACAATTGCAGTTTTAAGAAATCCAATAGATGGTAACTTTTACACAGCAAAAAGAGTACAACCATTTATAAGATATGACTCACTTATAACTGGATGCACTGTTTCCACAACACTGCATTGTTTTAATAATGATAGCAAATGGGAAGGAGGAAAGGTACGGAAGCATGGGTGTTGCTTCTGTACGGAAGCAACAGAAGAACAGATAACCCTACAGGACTGGTGTTGATGGCCAGAGACAGATGCATATGCAGCGTAGAGGGGCTGCTTCCTTGATCCCTTGGTCAACATTTGTGCAGTCACTTTATGTTAGAGGTGGGCCACTTCCCATAAGGTTTGGCCTACAATTCTCATCAGTTCTAATCAGCATAATGATAAGGCATGATGGGATTTGTAGGCCGAAACTCTGAAGAGTCACAAGTTGCCCACCATGCTTAATGCAATTTAATGCAAAAAATATATTATTGTTCTTTTCCACAAATAATAGATCCTTCAGATAATCATTACCTTTTGCAGTTCTATCACATACTGGGCCACAATGAAGGAGGATAATACAGTGAATTCTTCTGTTTTTGCAGCAATGTAACTGTACATCCGTTCCACCAGTTGGGCACACTTCAGTATAACTTCAAAATCATCTGTGATGCCTTTGAAAACAAAGTATAAAATCTGAGATTTAAAAAGACATTTATCTTGAGAAGTTTTTGCCTTGCAAAACATAGGAACAAACTAACACTCATATTTTCCAAATATGATTAACTATGTGTGAATGAACAAAGTCAGTAAACAAAAATTACATTATGAGAAAAAATTCAAAAATGAAAAATATGTTCTATATTTGCTCCCTCCTGACCTATACTAAACAAACTTTAGCTCCATTAATGTAAAAAGAAAAGCAACCAAACATGACTTTGTACATTCACTAATGGACTTTGGCTACTGGAAGCAAGTTCCATTGAACTCAGCTTTTGAGTAGACATTTATAGAATTGTACTGAAAATAAAATTGCGAAGAAACACAAAATGGCACAGTGAATGTTTCCTGATTAGTGAACTAGTTTAAAAAACCCATATAAACAAATAACTGTGCTTGAAATGCAAATATGGGATGTTATTGTATGGGTGCTTTAATAAAGCCACACTATCCTAAATGTGCCAGTCAGACAATTGGGTGCATTGTGGTTAGGATATCCCTTTACTTCCCTCCTTTCCCCTTGGTCCTCCTATGGATATCCTAGGAATGAGATGCTCCCCCAAGTTGATTCAGGCCCACTATGGTTTGACTTGACCTTCTAAAACCCTTTTTGAGGGGAGAATGCAAAAGTACAGATCGAACAGGGCAGAGCAGTACAAGGGGGTCTTGGGGTGGGTACAGGCGGGGTGGGGTCCTGCCAAGCCCAACCCAGCAAGTACCCACCCCTATAAACAACATGGGAAGTAAAGTCGCAGGTTTCTAGCCAAATATACAGAGGAGCTCCAATATAGTCAAGGAATTCTGGCAATAGGTGGTCAGATACACGATTGGTTGGGGCTCCAACCTTTGCTGTACAGAACAGGGAATTTCAACATATGTATACCTTGCATGACAAGCTTCACCTGTGGAAACACTCTCTTCTACTCAACTAGTAAAGGAGTCTGGATACCTTCTGCATCTGGCCACCCTATCCTGTGTGCATGAACACAAGGGTGCTCCAAGACTAGACACAGATTAATGCAAACACTAGGATTCAAGTGCAGGACTGCTCCAGCCACTGACATGTGTAATGAGTAAGTGCCATTCAGTTCAGTTCTTATCTCTCAATAAAAATTAATAGGATTATGCTGTTAACCTTCAGAGAAGGGGGGTTTTATACAGAGCTTCCCCATTATACAGAAGTGTTTTATGCAACAGAAAAAGAAAATCTCTAACCCCTGTCTCCTTTCTGTCTGCCTTCATGCATAACTGAAATAACCAGTCTATGGAAACTGTTCAGGAAGGATGGAGCTGCTTTTAGCATCACCTGAAAAAAGTAATAAAAGAGGTCACTACAGCCACTGGACAAATCACTATTCGTATATTAACATTAAAATAATTGGTTATTATAATACAAAATAACAAAGCAAAACAGAGAGGTGCAGAAATCCTTCTGAATATCCAGATCAGAAGTAGCAGAGGTGACAGTCAAAGTTACAGTATTCTGAAGTGTTACATTTTGAGAAGCCCACAATAAAATACAAGTTTTGCACACAGGCAGAAATTATCTACCAATGCAATTCCCTCATATTCCATTTTTGAACATGAAAGGAAAGCACTCAGTGTTATGCAGCCAAACCAGCAGTGCTCACATGGTGGGGTATCTATAAATGTCCAGACGCACAGGACTACAGACATCCTACATAAAGCATGAGAAGCATAGAGACCATCTTTGTCTCTACACTCCTCCTTTCTGAAAATCAGGTAGATGACCAGTTTCGGCCATCTACTTGCGGCACTTCTAATGGGGAAGGTTTTCTCTACTCTTCCCATCCTTTTCATCCCTTCTCTAAGAGGCAACTGATGTGGTTCTTGCAGTGGGTGTGGAAGGGGATCTGCATATATATCCCCAGCTCTGATATCAGAGCCTTTTTCCAATCCAAGGTGGGAATCCAAATGATCTTATGTTCTCTTAGCTGCTGCCTAGGGACCACCAGAGAGTGCTCTGCCCCAGACATAACAACTATCAGGGCGGCTAAGTTAGGGCGAGAACCCCAAAAGAGCTCAACAGCATGGACTGTTGAGACACAGGAAAGGGGAAAACTGACACTTGGGTGGGAGGGAATGCAATGGAGAGGCTAAAAATGGAGGGAGAAACATGGGCAGAAAGAGGACACTTTCATTGTTTGGATACATCATTTCCTGGTTCACACTGAGACGCAATGGCAAAATGTCCCCAAGGATGTTAGCGAGAGCTGCTTATAGAAAACACTGGATAAATTTAAATATTTTAATTTACCTCATCTCCCCAACCCTCAAATGTGACAGTGAAGGGAAGAGTTTCCACTCTTTCCAACTCAAGTGCTTGTTCAGAGTGATTTTTTGGGGTGGGTGGGGGAACTCTGCTAAGTGCCAAATCAAATGCAGTTAATTTGCCATTGTGCAAAGAAGAAGAGCTCATAGCTAGGAGGGAACAGCATATAACAGCCCTGCAGTGTTGTTCACATTGAATCTTACAAGTCAGGCTCTGAGTGACTGAGAACAAGTCTGCAGCGCTATCTAGTGGTTCCACCTTCTCATTGCAGTTTGGGAGTGGGCTGAATGCAACAAGAAGGGTGCAACAACATTGCCATTGCATTTTATCTCCACGTTGCAACTTGAGCTGAGGGTGTGATATACAACAGCCCTGCAGTGTAGTTCAGTGTTAATCGTGAAGGTCAAAGGTGTAGCTGAGGCTCACATGAGGCTGACACGGATTCCTAGTCCAAAATTCCCCATCTTCTCAGGTTGCAGCAAAGGTCAATCTGCTTACATTGCCCCCTTGGTCTTCTCATAGGCCAAACTGTGTGTTCCATTAACTTGTATGCAAACTAGTTGCACTGGATACAGAAGTTTCTTCACTAGTAATCAAATCAGGAAATGGGAGCAGGGGATGTAATCCATGCAAACATGTACTTGAAACAGTGAATTATGGCTCCTCCAGACAGGGGTTCAATATTCTGCTACGCATTAGGGTTAAAACAGCTTATCTGGGACCAACAGTGCAGATGGAACCACGTCATCCTTTTAAAAAACAAAACCAACCCCGCCAAAAGTCCCATCCGTTCATTACCTTAGGGTGACACTGCAGAATGGAAAAGAGAACTTCATGAATGCCCAGGAAGATGTGCCCGTAGTCCCTCTGGTCAAGGGGGGCAGTCAGGAGAATGTTGAAAACAAGGGCAACGTGATGAGGATTAGAGAGAGCCCCTTCTCCTCGCCGTATGAGGATTGCCACTGCCTCCAATATAGGCACAGTGAGGATGGAAAGCCGCGCCGGATCTTGAGAAGCCTCTCTGGTTTGCATCTATGGCAGAAGCAATGAAGAAAGCTGTAGAAGAGGAATGTGTGCACAAGATTCGCCACCATGCTCCTGAGCTCCTGAAACAGGGCCTCCCGGGGCAGATGGGATCTCCCAAAACTGCAGCAATGCCAGAAAATACCTGGATATCCACCACCTATTTTTGACACCTATACACTTCCTCTGGAAAGCCTCATGCTTGCTTTAACTTCCTGAATGTGCTCTTCTGCTATTCTTTGTAGCCAAACTTTCTTTAAAGGCACAGTGCATATTGGCTGCCAAGATCAGGGCTGCTGCAGGGCCTGCTCTATGACCAAGCTGCTTGCTAAGAAAGCCTAGAACCCTTCTGGTTTATCAGCTGAACATAAGTCCGCTGTTTGATTTGCACCCTACAGGCACCCCAAGGTTGCATTTCTGCAGTAGAAACACTAGATGAGTTTTAGTTTGCACCTGGAAAAACACCATGTTTCCCCAAAAGCACACTGCAATTAACACTTGCACAAGTGTCGCAACTTACAGAACACTGTGATGTGGCAAGCGATTTACTCACTCACTCTGTTAGGAGATGTTAAGAGGAGAAAAGCAAGGCTTCTGCCTAGAACTTCGTATCTGACCTGTGAGCTCCCTCTCTGTAAGGCAGATGTGCAGAGCCTCTTTCAGCCCCTGGGCTGAATTCCATTTTGGAGAAGCTCCAACAGCTCAATTTCTCACGGTGGGCAGTGCCGAACGCAAGGAGGGTGGGACCAATAATACCAACATTAAACCTGTTGCTACCAGAGACGAAGCTCTGGGGGAGGCATTCAAAAGTTCTTAATGAGGAAAATTGGCACAAACCCTGGAAAACTACCAAATGATTAGCAACTGGGGGAAAGGAGTCACCAGGGAGATTCCAGAGTCAGATTCCAGGCAGGCTGGATATGTCCCAGTGCTTGAGGTTCAGCACTTGTGGTGGAAGCCCCAGTGATGGGATGCATACCCAGCCCCATTTAAAAACAGGACATGTACAAGTTGTAGACTATTTTTTCTCTTACTTCTATATCCTGCCTTTGTTCCTCCTGCGAAGAAGCAAAGGAAGTTTATACCATCCTCCTCCCTTCCATTTCATCCCCACAAGAACCCTGTGCTGTAAGTTAGGCTGAGGTGGGGTGACTGGCCCAAAGACACGCAGGAAGCTTGATGGCCAAGCGAGGACTGGAACCCAGATCTCACAGGTTCTCACTCCAACACTAGACTACACTGGCTTTCAAGACAGCTCCCCGTCCAGGTAGCAACAGCTTGTCACCTTTTGATTTTTGGGAATGGAGTGCCCTGCAGTGGGGCACCAGTCTCTCTACATTACGACAAAACAAACAAGAGGGGAAAAAGAACCAGTGCAACTTCTTACTGTCCACCTGCTACGTATCATAGTCACTCAATGCCACCAGCACTAAACTGGGACTTGTGGCAGAAAGACCTACGTTATGACAGCAGCACATCTTTTGCTCAGCAGTGTGGGAAGGCCCAAGATCACCTCAGTTCAGACTGCAGAGATACTTACAATGAAAGCCATGATTATTCGGGGACTGGAAAACCAGAATGCTTTCCCTTTCTCCCCATTTAATGGGCAGCCAAGCAGCACTTTGACCAAAGTAACAGCCGACAGTGCTTCCTTCACAAAAGAGAAACAAAAACAAGAAAGTGATACCAACGCTCAACAAATAGAAGTGAAACCAAGTAAAAGACATTAAGACTGTTAGGCACATCAAGATTTTGTGAAAAATCACTTTTTTCTCTTCTATGACTAAGTTACAGTCTTTCTAGTTGACAAACTGTGTACATCATCACTTCTGAAGCAAGTTGTAAATATTTATTTTTGCTGCAAGTACACAAAAAAGGATAAATTTGGGGGGCTTTAGGATAAAAGCCAGGGGCTTATAAAACCTTTGAGTGTCATACGGTGTCATTACAAAGAAGAGCAAGCCATCTGGTAGCTTTAATCAATACTGGAAGAACAAAGAGAAAGTTTTATGTTTGTCACACAGACAGCAAGCTGCACTATTTGGCAATATAGTGGTTTATTTATTTATTTAATATTTTTTATCCCACCCATAAGGCTCTCTTACGTTTTGATCGATTGAGACGTAAAATGATGGGTTGTCCTAAGAATTAATGAACCTCTAGAAATCTCAACACTGCACATCTGTCTCTTAATCATAGGGTAATAAGTTTCAATGGCATATATCCCTGTTTTTCTCCCACCTACCTGCTGCTCCCAGATGGCAGCACCAGCAGACTGGGTTCTCATGGCACAACAACCCATTGTGGGTGACAAGCCATGACGTTATGTTCCTGCATGCAGTCCTGGACTGATTCCCGCCGGGTGGCTTCTTAGAGGACAAGTCGCCCAAGCATCTTCTGCTTGTATCCACAATGAGTTGTTGCGCCATCCAAACCTGGTGACTGACCCTTTTATGGTATCAGGAATCAGCTTGCAAGCCACTTGGCGAGAGCTGCAAAAACAGTTTGCCCAGGTATGTCAGTCCGCACTGCTCCACAGCTGCCCAAATAGCTGTGGATGACAGAAATGGTAAATGAACACCTCAGGAGTGTGTCTAGCTAGGGAAAGTGGACCAGACAGAACCAGTTAGGACCTAAGCACTTTTGGGATGTGGCCATAGCACAAGTCAAAGAATATATTCTTTGTGCTCAGAATCTCTCTGTTTCAATTCCCAGCATCAGTATGTGAAAACAACCTTGAGCAACAGGGCCAGGAAAGATCTCAGAGAGCAACCAGTGCCAAAGACAGCAACAGAGGTCCGTCTATTGGTTTGCAACCAACAACAGCCTAACTGAGACCCCATGCATTTCACTGTCTACTCTGTGTAAGTAGGACTAACACTGAATGCAGCTCAGTATGTTCATAAGGTAAATTTCAAGGCTACATATTGTGATGTCTCCTCTTTGTGTATGGTAGCATGACAGAGTTTACGAAAATATGGAAGCAGTGTAAGGTTGGATGGGAATGAGGACTCAGCAGAGCCTATCCATATGAGAATGTTAAAAGAGAAGTAAACAAGCTTAAATTTCCCCCTACTTCCAGTTTGTGTTTCCAGAGGTTGCCAATATCTAGTCCCTCCAGCACCAGTTTCAACATGGCACAGAAATCATCAGTGGTACAGTGCTCCACCAAGTGTGTAGCCAATTCTGTCAGCTGCACCTCCAGCTCTTGGATCAATTGGACTGTGACTCCTGGAGCTGCAATAGTTCAAGAGAAGTGATCATCCAAACTCTTCCAGCCTATGGAACTGCGCTAGATGCTGAATAATTTCAAGAACAGATTACAACAACACAATTGTATATCTATCCTAATTCATCTTGGCACAGAACATCTTTCTTCACACTAACCACAGATAAGTATATTGAGATAGAAACCAAATTACATCTGTCTTTTATCTCACACATGCACAAGCTTCTTTAGAACACCCTAAGTCCTCCGTTTCTGAATAGGAAACCTTTTTCTTTCAGATGCCCAATATTCAGGGAAAGAATACAAAGTCCAAATTCCCCTGCTGCATAAAATTCAGGTTTAAATTTCCAACAGTTCCTGTTAATATATGTTTTGTTAACCACTACAGTACAGAGGCAGAACTTTGCACAGTGAAGCCAGTATGTGCCAAGGCAGGCAACGCAATGCAAGTTGGCCTTTCCTTCCTCATGCAGACGGCTGCCATTGCCTCACAGCCATCCTGTGCTCCTCTCCAGTCCCCCCTCAGCCAATATGAAGCTTGTTCTGGGAAAGAGGAAGAAATATGCTATTGGAAAAGTACAGAGATCCCACCACAATACACAGTCAGCTGTGAGACAGTTTGGAGGGCCCAGTGTTAACCAGATTGCCTTCATCCAAAGGCTGGTTTTAGAGCATAAGTTACAAGCCTCTAGCTATCTTTTAAAGCAAGCCCACCAGATTTTGGGCCTATCCAATGATATTCCATAGCCTCACTGTTGGCTATGCTGACTGGAACAGATGGGAGTTGTAGGCGAAAACATCTCCTTTTATTCTATTTATATCCTGCTTTTTTTCCTTTCAAGGAACTCAAGGCAGCTTATAGAGTTCTCCTCCTCCTCTCAATCTTATTCGCACAACAACCCTGTGAGGTAGGTTAGGTTGGGAGTCAGTGATTGCCCAAAGTCACCCAGTAAGCTTCATGGCTGAGTGGGGACTAGCACCCAATAGAACACTCTAACCATCATGCCACACTGTCTCATTTTAAAAGAAATGAGAACCCCATCTCACTCTTGTCTCATTTCTTTTAAAAGAAGCAAGAATCCCTAGCAGTCCTACTAAAATATTCTCGATTCTGTGCAGAAAGCTTACTTTGCTAGACAGTCTCAGCTAAATCCTTACCTGCAAGAAGTTTTTTGATAGTGCAAAATACAGCAACTGAATTGGCCTGTGCAGGATATAACTCTGGCATGGAACAGAAGACAGTTAAGAACTGCAGTGCAGAATGAAGGAACTGGATGTTGCCCTTGGCCAGATCAAGTTCTCTCAATATCTGAATGAAAAACCTTTGGTACAACTGAGCATGAGAAATGTGATGGCATGTGCTGGGATCCATTGGTCTTCTGGGTTCATGCTCCGAAGTCCCAAGGCCAGCTGAATGTGCACAAGAAGAATCTGCTTTCAAGAGGGTGCTTATGCATGGAATAAATGCCAGAGGCAACGGTCGGCCTTTCATGCTGTTTCTAAGGCAGAACTGGACAGTTGCTCCTGCCTGGGTCACTGCCTGTTCAAGCAAAGCAAGCAACGTTTCAGTAACGTGCTGTTTTCCCTGCTGCTGCTGGAGGTGTAAGGTCAGAGCATGACACTGTGCAGTTAGCGCCACTAAAAGAACCTGGTCGGCTGCTGGGCTCCAACTGACTGCCTGCGGCTGGCACATTGCTAGGAAAGACATGAACTTTTCCAGGTTGCGTTTTGTACTCTGCCTCCTCTCAAGAATGATCTGAAGGTAGTGTTCCAAAAAGATCTGGATCCCATTAACCAATTCATCCCAGGAAGCAGCCATTGCATCACTGGCCAAAGTCTTGCAGACTGTGAACATGGAGGTGAGAACAGCTTCAAGGACATCGCTGGCATGCAAGACCTTGAAGGATGCGTTTGCATTTCGGCCTGTCTGAAGGCAAGCAAGGAGGTGGAAGCATTTCGCCAGAAATTTTGAAGACAAGACCACACTGCAAGCGACACTTGCTCTGGTATTGACAGCCAAAGACAAGAGCAAAAGGAAGCACCGAGTGTGATCCAAAGGAAAGAGGCTGTCCAGCCTCAATGCTGAAATTACCTCTAGCAAATCCAAAAGCCTTTTGATATGTTCTTCTTCCAAGCTAACATACTCTCTCTCTCTCACTAATGATAGGATACTCTGAGCAACATTCTCCAGCACTGTCCAGCACATCAAAGATTCATCACTGGGCCCTATGTTGGCAGAGTGGCCAGCAGCCACAGCCTCACACCATGGCGTATCTTCCGCTGACAGCTGCTGGAGAGGCTGATCAGCAGCATCCTGAACTACAGCGAAGAGCTCATCAGCACACTGCTGAATTATACGGCTTAGGAAAGAGGAGTGCAGCACTCGCATTTCTGGGAAGTGAGAACTGTGCAGCAAGTCTTTAGACACTCTTCCAATTGTGATTAAGGAAGTGTTGCTATCATTGTCGTTGTTGTCGTCGTCATCTTCATCATCCCCAGAAGTTTCCTGCGTCTGTTTTGCCAACAAGGCCTTCAGGAATACATCTGCAACATACAGGGCATCCCCAAGAGAAAGGTAGGGGAAAAGGACTGGAAGGTTGGTGACTATTAGGTGCCAATGCGCAGTTGGGTAAGCCAGACTAGTTACGGTACTTGCACTTCCATCCCAGGGTTCAGGCTCCTCTCCATTCTTGCGGGACTGCCCAGACTGAAGGATGAAAGCTACAGCCTGCTGCAAAACCTGATGGAACAGCTCGGCCTGAGAGCTGGTGTGCATCAACATCTTCTTCATTTTCTGGAGCACCAGCCATTCTGTGCAGTATCTACTTGCTGACCAAGAGCAGCGCAGGAGATTTGTTATCTGCTCCCAGCACTGTGCATCCAAACCAGGGAGAATGGCTGAGAAGTCCCACTGGTTGATGGGGGAATCAGCAAGAGCAAAGGCAGTTTTGGCTAGTGGGGAGACATACTGCTTGCAATTTAAACCAAACAGAGTATCGGTTGCTACCCAAGTACAAGCAAGGAGAAGGGCTGAGTCCCCAACTTTCTCAGTCCAAAGTTCCAGTTTGGCTTCTCCTGGATGGCAGTCCTTCAGCAGGTTGAACAACACTTGGATAACCTCTCTCTGCATTGTTTCCAGCAGCCTCTGAGTCCGATGGACAACAGGCAGTGGGCTGGAATCATCCAAGGTCCTCATGTGGAACAGAACAGAATGCAACAATGTGCTCATGGAGTGAAGTTTCAATGCCATCTCAGAATCTCCTTTGACATCCGGAATAATGAAAGTCTGACATTTCTCCAAGATGACAGAGACAATGTCCAGGATCTGATTGGGTGGCAGCTCTAGAAGGCACTCACAAAGCTTGGCCCTGATACTGACTGGCAGAACTGGCAGTCTTAGTTCTTCCACAGCAGGACGACAGATGACAGACAGGACCTCTTCAAAGAGCCTTTGGAACTGCCGCAGCTTGGCGTAAGTGTGGAAGACAGTGCCAACAAGAGCCTCCTGGGCCTTTTTTGTGCGTGGCTCGGAGACCGCTGCATCAATCCAAACAGAGGCCACTAAATCATCCAAATCAGGCTCCACAATGAGGTGGTTCAATGAGATCAAGGACTTCAGACACCGAAACCAAGCAGGGATGGCCACCTGAGACTGATTCAGCAGCACTTGGGCCAACTGGCGGTAAAAGCGAAACTGGATCTCCTTGTGCCGAATCTTATCAGCTGCAACATTATAGATGCCAGTACTCAGCACTGAGTTCAGCAGTTGCTCCACTGCTAGGAGCTCGGAGCTCCACTGTGATGGAGAAAGGTGGCTGTTCCAGAGATCCTCTTGCAGGTGAGAAATCCCAAGGCACCCAAAGAGCCTGGTGAGCATGTGAAAACACAGCAGGTGATTTTCAGCCTTACTGTAAGATTCTAAAAAAAGCTTAAAGAGCAGAGGCACTGAACTGGCTACTGCTTTCTCATGAAGCGCTGGCTGACGAAAACTCATATCCCCTAACGCAGCCTGGATTGTGCTGGCTGGCAGCAGAGTATTTTTCAAGGCCCCCTTCTTGATGTTGGCGGGCTCCTTTTCTGGTAGCAGCTCCTCTCTGTATGATGACAAGAGCTCTGGCTGGAAAACAGCAGCCCTCAACAATGCCTCGATGTGGTTGCGAATCTCCCTGCTTTGATGTTGGTGTTGGCTGCCACCTTCTGCTGGCACCCTCATCCCAGTGGCGAGCAAATGTCTCAGGAGCAGGCATGGCTGGAGCAGGTGTTTGGTCACTTGTCCAAATACACGATTGGCATTGGCTTGCTGCCTCTGAATCCGAAGGTACTGGCCAAGAGTTAACTGGAGGATGTCAAGCAACTGGGAAGACACTGCATCTTCGGATGACAACTGCCAACATGCTAGCCAGGACAACTTACTTAGAAGATCCACCAACAGCTCAAATTTTGCAGTATAAACGAGGGAGAGGGGAGGAAGGGAAAGGATACCACCACAGCAGCTTAGCACTGAGCT
Source organism: Varanus komodoensis (assembly GCF_004798865.1). Taxonomy (NCBI): domain Eukaryota; kingdom Metazoa; phylum Chordata; class Lepidosauria; order Squamata; family Varanidae; genus Varanus; species Varanus komodoensis. The sequence goes on along the minus strand of NW_025335268.1, from coordinate 27,758,510 downwards.
CACATTCTTCAATGTTCTTTGAGTATAAGAAATGGAAAGCTGTTCATTGATGACCTAAAGATTAAACAAGAAACAAAGCAAAATTAATGGTCTGCTTCTATGCAGAAATTATATTCTAGCAGGTTGTCACAAACTTAATTATTCAAGGAGTACAGGTAGTTCCCGAGCTAAGAATGGGTTCCATTTCTGAGATCATCCTGAAGTCGAATTTGTATGTAAGTCAAATCACATGAGTAAGCCAAATGGTTCTGTTGCTATATTACCTTTTTATGCATATAAATCACTGAAGAAACACTTCCATATTCATGAAAACATCTTAAGCACAATACAGCAATGTAATAATGGTAATAATACAGTTATAATAAAGTACTACAGGTACTGGAGTCTCTCTCTCTCTCTCTCTCTCTCTCTCTGTACAGTATTGTAAAAAAAAACCAAACCAAACAGTTCTTTAACAGTTTAGAATATTCTTGAATTAACATTAAGCCAAACATTAACTGATGATGGAGATGGACCTTATGCTGGATAATTCAGATTTGATTGTGCTGCTGGAGGGGTGGCGGTGCGGGGGGCGGGATAGCGGTTACTACTGGAGTCTCTTTCTTAAAGTAGGCCTCAAGGTTGTTTGTGCAGCCATTTCCTTTTTCTCATCATAAATGTTCTTGTAGCAGCTGAGGGCCAGGTTACAAGGGTAAATGCTAAAGAAAAACCAAAAGGAAACTACATGCCGTACACGTGCCCCAAAACTCACTGGCCTGGGTACGTTTGAGCTAGCACTGCGGAACAAAAAGCCATCAATACTGTTTCTCTAGGAAACTAGGCTGTCACTGATGATGCATTGCCTCGTATAGTTCCCTCGAGATATTCACGGCTTTTCTCCAGAGAAAATCATATATAGGGTTTATGGCAATCTGCAAGTTTGTAAGTATGGGTTGTTAATAACCTGGATGTTCACAGCCCAGGGACTATCTGTAGACCTACTGGAATCAATAGGACAAGTTACTCTGAACAAAGAATTCGAGAAAATCATTGCCATTTTTATGTGAATATAGCAAATTTGTGCTTCTGAGCAAGTAAGTGAGCCAAAGCAGACATCAACCACTGCGTGGGGAAGTGGCAAGAGTAGGCAAACAGCATATCACAGCTTGATCCGGCCAGGCGGCCACCTGTCCCACAGGGATAACTGACCGACATCAACTTCCCCATTGGAAAAAACCTCAGATCCCGGCTTCTGATCAAGTGGAGCTGGTTATGTGGTTCAGTTGCATTTTGGGGGCATGTGGGTCATCAGAAGCAACTTTGCTGGAAAAGTAGGATACATATCTACTAAGTAAATAACTAGCATTGAATTGCCAACTGAAATCCACACTTTTCCAAGCTTGGCCCTGCATTTTGTCAGGAAAAATTTGCGTACAAAATTGTGTGTATGAGTGGTAAGCATGCACAGAAATGCATTATGTTAGTAGAAAGTACTTTGCAAAATCGCACAGAAATGCTTATATCAGGGGTAAGTAGAAGTGCACACACAGGTACAAACTTCCATATAGGCTTTAGAAAAACACATCATGCAACTTATGATGAATAGAGTCAGGCAGAAGTACAAGCATGAAAATCAGAAAATCTCAGAAAGAACTGACAGATCTGTCCAGAGGACCATATACAGCTACCTGATACTGATTCAGGCCATTGGTCCATATATTTATTAGATTTATATTTTATTTTTAAAAAGAGAAATGAATAAATACATTAAAAGAACACAAAGTGGCTTACATAATTCTCCTTCTCCTGCTCTCAATCTTATCCCCATAACAACACACCTGTGACGTAGGTTGGACTGAGAATCTGTGACTGTTCCAAAGTCACCCAGTTGGCTCCAGGGCTGACTGGGGACTAGAACCCATGTCTCCTGAGTCCCAGTCCTGCATTCTTAACTACTACAACACATAGTAGTTAACACAATATTGTCAACACTGACTGGCAGCAACTGTCTATGCAGGACCTGGGATCTTCTGCATGCAATCTGAGTGTTCTACAACTGAGCTCAGAATGCTGAACTTGATATTCCTTTGGTCTGGTCCATCATGGACCTTCTTATATCTTATATCTAGACCTTGAATTACCTGTGCAATTGAAAAACGTAGAGTAACTGTTTTTCCGTCCTTGAACAAACTCTGTAGTTTTTTGCTATGAACGATGTTGTCCAGGTATATCCAAAGTTTTTCAATTATTTCATCTGGCAATTCAAGCTTCTTGTTGTAACAGGAAACCAGACTATGACTCACCCAATCCAGTAAGACCTGTTTTTCCAATATACATATACAAATTAATTATTTGCATCCTCTAAAGATAGCTGTGGGGGAAGAAGGGAAGAAAAAAAATATTTGGGGGCACATTAAACAGTTCTATTGCTAAAATCAAGCTACCTCCCAATATGCTACCTAGATAGAGGACTGCTTAGAAACTATAGGGAAGCTGCTCTACATGTTAGGAAAAGCCATGGAGACTACAAGTTTAATAACAAATAAATGCAATTCCAGTACTGAAATAAAACAGAATCCCTGGTCAAATAGGACAAGTCTGAAGTGACTACCTCAACTACTTGTTCCTGCTTACTTGCTTAAGAACATATAAACTGCCTTTATCTGGAAAATACTATCCTGTTTGCCTTCACAAACTGTGGTGGCTACTAAGTCCATGGTTTGGGTAACATGAGCACCCTACAATTGAAGCAGCACTGCCAAAAAGGTGCTCTTTAGACACTGAGGGTATCCCTAGAACAACCTCCAGGTAAGAACCTTAATGGATGGGCAGTTAAATGAAGGGAACAGGGTACACATTGAGTCTAAATGTGTTGGGGTGTAAATGCCCTGCCCTCTGTGCAGAAAGGAGCACAGTTCTGCCCCGCTCTCACCAGACATATGTACAGGATAGACTCTTTAAGCATCTGCAGAGACCTCTTGAGTACATCAACATAAAAGAGGAATATATATCTAACTAAGAACACAAACATGTTATTTTATAAACAGCAGGCTTACATTAGGTATACACTGCAAGGGATACAGTGGTATGATCCAGCCTTGCAAATACAGCTACTAAATCTGCTGGATCACAAAAAAATGTAGCTAGGCCACCAGCCCACACATTATTTGTTTCTAACACAGTGGCAGCCTGAGGGAAGAAAATATCAGTTTTCCTCCAAATTGCAACTGTTTATCTGCTTGTTGACTCAAAGGTGCATCTTAGTCATCACTGGTGGACAGATAAGAGGCTATTCTCAAGCCTGGTATAAATCCTACCTGAGGGTTGATGGATCCTGAGATGTTAGGAGTGACTCAGTTCCTATAAAGCATATTAAAATCCCACTGATTCAAAAAGGGTGCTAGCTTAACTCATCCACTGGTATCAATGCATGCTGTTCAAAATTCATTTGCACACTACTCTGGAAATCCAAATATACACTGTAGAGAAATATTCTTTATGCATTGCTTTTCTCCCAAATGTACTTTATTATGACATATCAGAGATACTTTTAGGAAAGATGATAGCAGACGTCCTATAATAATGGTGAAAAAATGGCACTGGGTATTTATGGAAACTCAAGTTTTTTTAAAAAAACAAATACTAGTATTTACAGGAATTTTTCAAGAATGCCTTTCTTGATATAATTTGCAATAAAAACAGCCTCACAAAAAACTGAACAAAATCAGTTTTAGTCAAGTATTATATTCAAATCCCCAAGTAGTTCTCAGCCTCTTCCATTTGGAGACAGAGATTAACAAGTTGAGATAACATGACTATATTATAGCTATTAACTCACTGATTAATAGTTATTAATCTTATAGTTAATAATGTTATAGCTATTAACTCCTATACCAAAATTCAATCTAGAGTATAATTTAAGAAAAACATGTAGAAAAATACATACTTGTTCTTTGTTTGGAAGAAAACACTGATGAGAAACCCATGCAAACTGAGCTAACTTGAGTTTGTCCTCCCAAGATGTCTTCACACTTTTCAGCTTCAAATGAATACCTGAGTAAATTGCAGCCATGGGAGCAGTACCTAAAATGAAACAAAATATGCTTTACATTATATGCTTTTACTATGCTTTATTATTTTTATATGCTTTTTGGTGCCAGGTCAAGACATTTTTATTTACCCGATATTTTAAAGTTTAAATATTTAAATTATGTTTTTTATCCTCAGTCATGTGCTATTATGATATATTTATTAGGTGTTTCATATTGTAAGCCATCAAGAGATGAACCATAATGGACGGGATAGAAATATCCTAATAAACAAGTTAAAAGTTTCATTTGAAATAATGTGCTGCTGCTGTTGCAGTGTAAGCTGGGGATGACTTGACAGCACATCTTACAACAGAAGTCCTTAAAGTAGTTGCAGAGATACAAGATAGGAGAATGTACATGCATTTTCAGCAAAATGAATTGACTCACACTTCTGACCCCAGCAACCCACAACTCACCTGGCACCCAATTTCAGTCTGTGCCAATGCTGCCTACCCACTTCTCTGCAGCTGACATAAATGATAGAACCAATGGTGTCACAGCATACACTACAATTGTAAGAGAACTGCACCATGCTCTCTTTTCTAATCCACTTCTTTCCATCTCCCTCCTTAATTTCTGTATTCTTGTGAAGATACTTCCCAAGCCTTTGTCCAAAATCAAAACAACACACACGCACGCTTGGAAAAGGTTGCCCTAAAGTACTCTAGTCAATAGCACACATCATTTTACATTCAGTAGCACACAGTTATTTGCATGTAGCCTTCTTATCACCCTATTGACAGGAAATCAGCTTTCATATGCAGAATAATTACAAAACCAGCTCAGGTGAACAGATTTAAATCTTATTTGTTGTGCACTAGATAGAATACTTTGGCCCAGCAAGAAACACCCTGGATCAAAGAGGGTAATACTCTATGGTGTAAGTGTTGCCTGACAGTTCTCACGGGGGCTCACCAAGCAAGTTACCAAATACAGGGATCGCCCCAACGCGCCATTCTTAAACATCAGAACTCTAACGCAGATCTGGCCTTGAGCAGCTACGCCATGCCTTCGCCTCACCACACCACATCCGTACCACACTGAAAACGAAAAGGCCCTAATTTCAGAACAGCGGGCGGGTCTTCCAGGGAAGTTGAACTCTGGCAGTGCTCTGCACAGAATTTGGCTCCACCATCCCTTCCCCACCAGATGCCTTCCAGGTGTGTTGGACTACAACCCACGTCATGCCACACTGGCACTCGCTGCACTGGCTGCGCGGGAAGGGCAGCGATGCAAGTTCCTCTGGTAGTTCTCTCACGCACACACACCTGCCCAAGAGTCGAACACGCCTATAGCCTGCCCCGTCCAGCGACCCGCGCTGCAAAGGCATCAGCCGCTCCACCACTCCACGCGCACCGGTGGTCCTAGCACCGCCCCTTCGCGCACGTGCTTCTTCTTCCGGCACATCCTCCTCCTCCTCCTTCTCCGCTTAACCTTTACCCGAATCAGCGAGTTGAAGGAGTCGGGAGAGATGAGCAGGCATTCCTAGCTGAGCGCCGAGAAAAGGAGATCCTTGCCCATTGGTCGGAAGACCACGCCTGCGCGTTCGGCTTCCTCCCCGGCCCCGCTCTCCTTCTCTGTGTCAGTCCCGTCAGTCATGGAGCGGCTGCTCCGAGCAGCGGCGGTCACAGGAAAAGGAGCAACGCCGCCGCCGCCAGCAGCAGCAGCACCATTACCAGCACACCGGGACGCCCTAGCCAGCCACGTTAGCAGACGAGCCACCGGCAAGGAGGAAGGGTTGCACGCCCGCGCGCCGGGGTCCGCACGAGCGGCGGCGGCGGCGTCTCGCGCCACTGGGCGCCGTGCCTGACGGCGCGGCGCGAGCCCAGGAATTCCGTTTCGTGCCTGCACTGGGAGCCGCGCACATACGCGGCGGCAGCGCCTCTCGCGCTCTCTCTCGCTCTCCTCCTGCCTGCGATGCTCCAGTGAGTGCTCTTCCTTCTTCCCCCCTCCGCGCTTCCCTTGGGCATGTAGGAGCTCCTTTTCCCTGGCGGGTGGAGCGGCGGGACGAGCCAAGTGTGGCGCGCGGAAGGGCCCTCCCTGGGTGGAGGCGGGCAGTCGCCCTCCTCTCGCTCCATCTCCACCGCCTCCCTCGCCGCCGTCGCAGCAGCAACAGCTGCTGCCACCGCTTCTGTCCTCCTTCCATAAAGAGCTGCTGGGCAACTAGCGTGAGGCTTCAGCCTCGGTGCATCTTCCCTCCGGGCGTTCCGTTCGCTGCCTTCTCCTGCCCTGTCGAGTTTCTCTTTTGCAAACGCTTCGAAGGGTGAGGGAGAGCGGGTGGGGAGAAGGCAAGGCGTAAACACGGGAGCGACACTTTCTGTGTAGCTTGGCGCGTATATGCGAAGTTTGGAGCAAGAAGGGGCTTTGCATTTTTCAAACCTGCGGATCAGTTCTTGCTTGCTTCAGTTATTTTTGAAATTCAGACTACTTAATTTGGCTACGGTCGGTTGGATTTGTTTGTGTTACTGCCGTGCTATCGATGAAAAGTGATACTTTGCAGCTTTTCTGAACAGTGCCATCAAGATATGTGGGACAGTAATTCCCAGCATCTTCCAGCATGGCTGGTTGGAGGATACTGGGAGTTCTAGTGGAAAATCTGGAAGGCACCAGGTTGGAGAAGGCTGCATTACAGCAACATATGCTAAGCATGATGTGTGTCTGCTAGGGAGAAGCGTGCGTGTAACAAGAAGCACATAGTAGCATATATCTACTGTATGCTGCAATAGTTAGCAGCGGTTATAACTGCCGTAGTGTATAAGCACGCTGTACCATTTATGGTGTGGGCATATTGCACAACCAGTGTACAGTGTATTAAACAGCCAAATGCTTTAGCCTGTCTCTCTGGGAAGGTCAGGTCCTGATTTATTGTTGGCTTGTAACTGAGGAAAGATATACCTTCTCATGGAGCAGAGAAAATCTTTACCATTCAAAACAATAACCACACTACTGGGTGTCAGTTTGTTACATTGTTTCCAAATTACATGTAGATTTTCATATTATACATTCACTTTGTAAGTAGCAGATTTCCCTAGCCTGATGCACTCCAGGTGTGTTAGACTTTATCTCTTATCAACCATAGCAGCATGGTTAATGGTTAGGAATTCTGGAAGTTGTAGCCCAAACACTTCTAGAAGATAGCAAGTTGGGGAATATAAATTTATTTTCATAATTTTTGTGAATACACTCTAAACTATGGAGAGGGACCAGCCATTTCTTATGTCTTTTACTGCCACATAGAGTTGACTATTCTGAGTAGATAGAATGTTGAACTTCCAGTTCTCATCAGTATTAGTCAGTCCCAAAATCTGGGATTCTCTGGTTTAGATAAAAGACTCTCCCACCAATAAGGTGAGATAGAATAGATTAATGTTCACATTTAATGAATGGTTAAAAAGTGGGTAACAAGGTATTTTTCTCCTTGTCATAATATCAGAACAAAGGGAGATCCCATGAGTCTAATTGGTGGGAGAGTCAGGACAAATGCCTTCACACAGTGCATAGTTAAACTATGGGTTTCACTTTACCTCCACTGATTTGGAGGGCACTGAAAGAGGATTGGACATATTCGTGGAAGGTAAAACTGTCAGCTGCTAGCAGTCCTCATGGTTATATGCTGCCTCTGCTAGAGGAAGTAAGCCTATGTACAACAGCAGTTGGGGAACACAAACAGGAAAACACTACTGCACTCATGTTCTGCTTATTGCTTTCCTTTTGTTGTGAGCCGTCCAGAGATTCAGAGTGATTGGACGGCCTAGAAATATCCCAATAATAAATAAGCAGCTGGTTGGCTGCTGCATGAACAAAGTGCTGGACTAACTGGACCCTTGAGCTGATCTAGGATGGCTCTGCTTATGCTTCTATCATTCCTGAGCCATTGGCTAGGCTGGCTGGGGCTATAGTCATGATGACTATATGTTCATAGCTCAGGATTCAGAGGCTGCTATCATTGGTTGGCCTCCTTGTGAACAGAATTCTGGACTAGATGGTTGTGCTCTAGTGATGGTGGAACATGAACTCCAGCATCTCAAAGGCTGCATCCCTGGTTAAGAATGCTGTTGAAAATATAATTTCATCTGTAGTGGCTCCTCTTCTACCTTACCTCATCTTTTAGGTGATAAGTAATAGAGTAGTGAATTATATGTGGGACTGCATCACGTGTTTACATTTGACACCGAAAACCTTTTTCTCTCTCACCCATCTTTTGCAATCCATATCACTTTCTTTGCTGTCTAGTTTCATGTGGTATCTTTTCAGTGAATTAGTGTTTCACCTGAAATGGAACCTATTATGTACTAATAATAGGAGTGCATTGTGGGGTATGGTGAATTTTTTAAAACATCATCTGGAAATAAAAACCTTTAAGCAAGTTGACGTTTAGCAGCTAACTATGAAACTTAAAAAGTGCACTGTAGTAAAAGAGAAACATAACTGAAATTAACTTTTGATGTTTCACAACCTGAGAAAATGGTACAAGGCAGAGTTACTATTTATATAATAGCAACTTTTTAGCATCCAGAATACAGTAAACACCAATGCACCGAACACAGAGATGACATTGTTCCTTATGTTCCACATAAGACATGTGGTCTTATGGCCAAAGTAACACATTTAATATATTTCTTTTGTGGCATGTCACTAAAGTAGAAGAGGTGAAGGAAAATACTGAGAGCCAGAATTTTTCTTTTGAGGTTGTCATCAATGAAACCTGCACCAATTTCAGGTCAAGGTTTCACTCAAACACCCACAATCCTCAAAGTGCTTCATTACTGTAATTTCATCTTTCTCAATCTACTGTTTAATGCTTTGGAGGTCTAAGGTATCAACCTTCAGTGATACGTCAAGATTTCAGCAAGAAGGTGAAGAGTTCATTTCTGGATGCTTTCTGGAGTAAATAATGGGAATGTCAGTTTTCCAGGGGTATCTAACATGTTTATTAAAAATCCTATATGATTGCTGCATGATTTCATCATCTTTTTTTGACAGGAAACCTATTTCTTTTTCTTTTGGAGGTCATGAAACGCGTACGCACAGAACAGATTCAGATGGCAGTTTCCTGCTACCTCAAACGCAGGCAGTATGTAGATTCAGAAGGTCCTCTGAAACAAGGGCTCCGCTTATGCCAGACTGCAGAAGAAATGGCAGCTAATCTAACAGGTACTTATTAGGATTTTCTTACGGGTTTATAGAAATAGTGCAGCTCTTTCTTGAGTAGAAAGTTCCAATGTAGTCTTCCCTGCTGCCCTCCAGATGTTTGGACTATACTTTCCATCCTCTCAAGATACTGGACTTTCTGACTGGGATGATGGAATATTAAGCCAAGCATAAATGGAGGGCACCAGGTGGGAAAGACTTTTCTAAACAATTGAGAAGTGGACAATGGTGAATTGTTTTAATTAACTAAAGTTTGTTGATGCATGGGTTATCACTATATATGAACTAACTTTGAACTATAGCTTAACTAGGGGTTTTCAACCATGAACAACCCTAGAAGTGTATTCAGCATTTGTGGGTTGTGAGCCAAATGTTAATTAAACCATGGGCTATTGTTACCTGTGAAGTCAGAACTGTAGGTTGCACATGGGTTGTTTCACTAGGCTATTGAGCCAGCAGGCAAGAATGTTAAATACAAACCAGAGCCAATCACTCTGCATGCCAAAACAGCAGTGCTACAAAGGCATCTCATCTGGGATTGAGGAAATGAGTGAAAGTGCAGAAACAGAGTAACCTAGGAGATGAACAAACAATCCATGGTTTGCTTGATCACATGGCAGTGAAATCATGCGTTAACTCTCAATAAGGTAACATCCCATGGGTTAAGTAAACTTTGGGTTGTCGTGTGTGAACAAGATCAGTGAATACAAATGAACATATGATTCTTTGCTATCCATCTGGGACACGTAAGTGATATGACCAAATTAGGAGCTGTACATATTTGGGAGGGGCAAACTTCCAATGTGTGGTAGTTTCTTAAACTAGACAATAAAAATGAAATGCACAGAGAGCATGTGTCATTCTTAAATGTTCTGAAATTGCATAGGTTAGAATGATGTGATTAAACAAATCTGATAATTTTACTGAGATAGAATTAAATGAATTAGACTTTTTCTAGGCCAAATAAGCCATAAAATCAATATAACATACTACTGTTTAAGCCCAGATTCAACTTACATAGAACTTAGGATAAATACAGTTTAGTTCCCTAATACTTTTTATTGTAAGAATTTTGCACTAAACATTAGCACAATATGTTCATTTTATCACTTGATATTTTTCACACCACCTATTTGAAAACTGAAGTCAATTTAGTCAAAAGACACATGTGTGCACGCGCACACACGCACGAACACACACACATTCACACTCATTCCACTGTGTTATTTAAAAGTTGTTTGAAATGAAATTATAAGCAGTGATGTTCTCATGCAGCAGTAACTTTTAAAGGTAACAGCTAACACAGACTTTAATATTTAAAAGCTCAGTTGGGTAACTCTAGATCCTGAGAATCTGAACGTTTCTTAACTTTGGTAATATGAAAAGCTTAGAAATTAAAAATGATAGCATTGGATAGCTTTCATGGAGCAATCAAAACTTTAGAAGTACAGCAATCATAGTGTTTTAAGGGTGTGTTTAAGGTAAGACTTCTAGATATTGGTAGGGGGTGATGATATTGGGTACCAAGCCTGCAGAAGCATCCTCTCAAACTGTTTTGTTCTTTGGGGATTGCGCTGAACTATATTTGCTGTTTTCATAAGAGGAATCCTGGAGCATCTAACTGTATCATTCATGTGGTTCTGGCTAAGTATGTTCATTTGGATTCACTGTTACCATACATACGTATTTGTGCAGTACAATCCAGTGTTGCTGCCCATGACCCTCTGACTTTGAAAACTAGGTATCTTATTAAAGCTGGGAGGAGTGAAGAGGTAACCTTTGCTTCCATGCTCCTTCTGTCCTGCAAAAGATTGGCTATCTAGCTCTTCTGTTCCAGAGTGTGATGAGAATAGGCTGAGGTGTCACCAGAATACTATCTGTCATGGCAGATCCTTTCTCCACTCCTTATTATTCACAAACTGTGCCTGCAGGGTTGCTTTTGTGACATTGGAGCTGCAGCTGGCACAGGTTTTTTATGTTTGATCCAAGAGTGGAAGGAGGGCAAGGGTGCTGCAAGATTGAAGTCTCAGCTATGACCTCAGAGTATGTTTCCAAGACGGCAGCTAGGACTCCAACCTCTCTTGTAGCTGACTAGATGACCATAGGATTGTGGTCTTACTTACTTGATTTCAATCAATGCTTAATTATAAACATGCTTGAATGTGGTTGCCATTTTTCTTCCATAAGGGGTACAGTCATTTCTTGCTCAATGGCTCTGCTTATAGACCCATAAAAAGCTAAATCTTATAGAACTCTTGCTTAAGAGGTCTAGTAGAATAATGATTTTTAAAATATAGACTAGACCCTTAATGTTGAATGCTTTTGATCTTATTCTGGCTTGCTTATACTTCCAAGCATATCTATACTGATTATATGGAACCAGCAAATGGTACTTCTAATCCAAATTTTGCAAGTCTTAGGATCAGACATTATATACAGAGAAGGGTTAGTGAAAATCTGAAACAATGAGAAATTAACAGCAGCAGTGGAATTTAGTTGAGGCCAAAGCTTATACTGTGTACACAGTTGTTCAGAAAAAGATAAGATTGTCAGGGAAATAGTTACAATGGCTTGGATCCAAATAAACATACTGGGAAGTAGTCTGGTAGAAGGTGATTTCCCCATACCTCTGTTCTCTGGCAGTCCACTGAGCCCCCTCAAATACCTCTTGAGTGTTTGGAGACCCTGCTGAATTGGGTAGGTGTGGTGCAAAAAGGAATCCTGAGAACCTGGCAGAGATACTGAACACAAAGAGGAATGAAAGATGGGTACACCTGCTCCACAAAGAAGAGTAGAACTGTCAGAAGATCCCACCACCTGATTTTTGAAGCACTCCCCACTGCTTTCACTTCTGTCCTGTGACCCACAGACCATCTAATACAGCAGGGCCCTCTGGCACTCAGGGGAAGCATACTGTGGGTCAGAGATGGAAACATGAAAATATCCTTCTGCCAGACCACTGCCCTACCTGTTTCTGCTAATCCAGTCCAATCTGTGGCTCTTGGTTGATTATTCTGTAAACAGTAGCTGTCTTCACTGAAATTTAAATAGCCTGAGTTGGAAAAGTATTCTGAAATGATGTCAGATGACAAGGTCTTGAGATGGCAGTTTATCATGACTTAACTATTTCAGGAATGGAATTATTTATTTATTTAAAACTTTTATATGCCGTCCTATATGTGAGACATCTCAGGATGGCTTACAATATTAAAATCAGAATACACTAAAACAATCAATTACAATAAAATAAAACAATAAATAACCAGTAAAAATAAAAAATCAGATCAAAAGCAACTGTTAAAACCATTAAAATGTTAATTTTTAAAGTAATGATTGAATAAAAAGGTTTTGACCTGGTGCCGAAAAGAATATAGGCTCGGCTCCAGGCGAACCTCTCTGGGGAGCACATTCCACAAGTATTCATTTTGTGTTGTAAATTTAATCTCTTCACATGTGAATTCACTCTGTATCACACGATAAATTTCACACAGAAGGGCAACATATTTTTTAGTCATGTCCCATTTTCCAGAATTCAATTAAAATGCCATTTGTGTTCATGATGGATGCTAAATACATGAATCGGTCTAGTCTATTGCTAGTGTCACTGAGGCATTAAGTGATTCTACATTAAATGAGAGCCAGTGCAGTATAGTGGTTAAGAGTGTGGAACTGGGACTCAGGCAATTTGGGTTCAAGTTCCCTGTTGGCTGACTTTGGGGCACGGACTCTCAACCCAGCCTATTTCACAGGGATGCTATTGTGAGGATAAGATTTAGAGCAGGAGGAGGAGAATGATTTAAGCCACTTTGTCTGTTATGAGGGGGAAAGTGGGATATACATAAATAATATATTCAGTAAAGCAGCAGCAATTTATTACCATCAGTGACCAACTTGTCCTTAATAAACAATTTACAAACAGAACCATAGGTTAAAATATTCCACCTATTAAAAGGTGAAATAATGATAAATGATATCAAATTGATTAAAACTACCTGTTACAATTTCAAATTAAAATTTAAAAACATTACATGCAATATCTTTGTGGATATTGTGCAGGCATATTTAGTAAAGAAAGAATAATACTGTTAATTGAGCATAAAAATCTTGAATATAAAAGTTCATACAAGGGCATCAAATGTACCCTGTTATTTTTATCCAGATTTTAGAGTACCTTTCTGTTAACTCCATGACAAGATCCTTGTGCCGCTACTTTTCTAAGTATTTGCATGTGTGAATGAGTATGGAACAGTATTGTATTATACTACAGCTTTCAGTGGTTTCTAACCTTTGTTTCATCCCTTAGTTCAATCTGAATCGGGTTGTGCAAACATTGTCTCTGCTGCACCCTGCCTAGCAGATCCGCAACAATATGAAGTACAGTTTGGGCGACTGCGTAATTTTCTTACAGGTGGGTAGCGAGTTGAAAAGAAGTATATGCTTGCCAAGGAGGAACATACTGAACTTAGATTCAGTTTGAGCTACTTGGAACAGAAAGTGGGTTCCCCCTTCTGGCCTCCTGTCCTATGCCCAGTCTTTTCTGTCCCTTGTCCTGCTTCTTCTTGAATGGCTTAGGTGGCATTAATTCTGTCTTCTCTCACAACTTTATTCTCCCCCACAAGGCAGTAGATGGAGTAATGAAGCAATACCCTACATCTGAACATCAGGTTCTCAGTGTTTCATAAGCACAGATTAGCATCCTATCACTGATAGTAAGACAGGAAGATAAATTTAGGGAAAGCCAGGCAAGTAACTGGCTACTTGCTTTCTTGCCCTCCCACTTCCCGACCAATGGCCTTGCAATATGTTTTTAGTCCTACAAAACGCACCACACTTTCTGCATGCTTTCCACTTCCTAGCATTTAGAACTTTCGGAGACACTGTAGGGTGTAAAGAGCACTGCTAAGTTATCCTGACTGCTTCTTTGAACTTTAAACAGCAAGGAGTGCACTTTGACTGTCTGGTCAGTCCTTCAAATCGGAACCTAGCACCACAACAAGATAGAAGAATGAATGAGGGGCTGGGATAAGGAACTGGAGAAAAATGTGCAAAACAATTAGCTACCTGAAGGAAGAATATATATATCTGATTGTTTCATTTGTTGCGGATATTATGCTAAAGCTTTCCCACGCTTCCCCAGGATGAGCCTTGCCAACCTGGTGCCAACCAGGTGTGTTCGATGGCAGCTTATCCCCCAGCCAGAGGCCATGCTGGCTGGGGATGGTTTGAGAAGACTGACTTCAGTGGACAACCTGTAGAAAGACAGGTGTTAAAACGAGAAGAGAATAGGAGAAAAATAAAGTCCCCTTTTTACAGCTAGCTGGGGGGTGCTGGGAGTTGTAGGGCTTTTTAATGTCTTAGGAAAGCTTGCACCCTTAATCTTCTGTAGAATGTCATCTCTCTTAGAGAATGGGTGGTGATGGCCCTGCTTGTTGCAGCAGATAGCAAACAGTAAATTATGCTGTGGGATTTACTTCTGAGAGATACAGAGAACAAGCAACCCAAGACAGAAATGAAACTGTGAAGCATAACATTTTGAGAGATGTTTTGGAACATTTGTGTTTCACTCCAAGGTTGATGCCATGCCCCTAAACGTACGTGGTTGAAACCAGGTTCTTCACCTCCAAACTGGGTCAAATATATTCTAACCTTATCTTCAGTAGCACCCATCCACCCCCACCCCAAAAGTGTGGCTGGCAACATAAATGAGGGCTCTCATATGCATCTTGGAGATCCTGTCAGTCTCCTCATTATGAACGCCACATTGGCGGTCATGTTGTGCCATTCCGAAACAGAAAAAGCTATTTGCAGATGCTCTGGAACAGGGTTGGGGAACCTGTGATGCCTCAAACTTGGTTGGACATCAGCCCCACCCAACACAGTCACTTGTCAGTGATGATGAGAGTTCCAGTCCAGCAGCAGCTAGAGGTCCACATGCCCCCCTTTCCTGCCCTAGAAAAACGGCTTATCTTATTTATTTACAGCTTTTATATACCATCCTTCACTAACAATCCAAGAACAGTAATGCCATGAAGTAAAAGTAAAGCATCAGGCAACAAATTCAAATAAAACCCCATCTTAAAACACTTAAAACATCAGTAATATAAAAAGGTTTTGGCCTGGTACTCAAAGGAAAAAAATGTTGGCGCTAGGTACAGCTTTTTAGGGAATGCATTATATAACCTTGGCGCCACCACAGAAAAGGCCCTTCTCTGGGTAGCCACTCTTCTGAACTCCTTCAAAGAGGGTTCCCAAAGAAGGACCTCCAACCCAGATCTTAGGAGGCGGGCAGGTATATATGGAAGGAGGCACTCCTTCAGATATGCAGGTCCTAGGCTGTTTATGGTTTTATAAGTTATCACCTGCACCTTAAATTGGGCCTGGACTTCAATTGGAACCCAGTGCAGATGGTAAAGGACCGGTGTTGTATGTGTGTATCTACCGGTCCCTTTTAACACCCTGGCAGCTCTATTCTGAACCAATTGAAGTATTTGGACCATCTTCAAGGGTAGGCTCATATACAGCATGTCACTGTAGTCCAATCGTGAGGGGGAGGGTCACTGTTGCTAGGCTCTGCTCATCCAAGTAAGAGTGGATCAGCTGAAGCTGAAGGAAAGCGCTCCTCACAACAGCAGTCATCTGGGACTCCAAGGACAACTCTGGGTTGAGGAACACTCCCAAACCGCTCTCCCCACCCTTTAGGGGGAGTTAAAGCCCATCTAGAACAGGGCAAAGATCACTTATCCGGGAAGTTGAACCACCTACCAACAGGACCTCCAGCTGCCTGGATTAAGTTTCAGTTTATTGGCCCTCATCCAGCCCATCACTCCAGCCAGCTACTGGTTAAGGACAGCCGCCGCCTCACCTGGATTAGATGTAAAAGAGAGGTAGAGCTGGGAGTCATCCCAAACACCCAGATGACCTCTCCCAGGGATATCATGTAGATGTTGAATAGCATGGGGGATAAAATAGAGCCCTGCTGAACTCCATGGCATAACTGCCATGGTGCAGAGCCATAATCTCCTAGCATCACCTTCTGGGATCAGCCAGCCAAACAGAAGCAGAACCACCGCAAAGCAGTGCCTACAATCCCCAATTCAGCCAGCCTATCCAGAAAGATACCATGGTCGATGGTATTGAAAGCTGCTGAGAGGTCCAGGAGAACCAACAGGGATGTACTTCCCCATCCCTCTCCCTGCACAGGTCATCATACAGGGCGACCAAGGCAGATTCAGTCCATAACCAGGCCTGAAGCCAGACTGAAATGCTTTCATTGTACTTCCACCTTGCTTTCATTGTAATTCCAGTTAAGAGCCATGAAGGATAAAATGATGCTTTTTTGTCTTTGATGTTTAGATTCAGATTCCCAGCACAGCCATGAAGTGATGCCTCTTCTGTACCCCCTTTTTGTCTACCTCCATCTTCACATGGTTCAGAATGGCCTAAAGAGCACAGTGGACAGTTTCTATAGTCGCTTCCATGGGATGTTCTTGCAGAACGTCAGCCAGAAGGATATAATTGAGCAGTTACAGACCACACTCACAATTCAAGACATCTTGTCCAACTTCAAGCTCCGGGCATTTCTGGACAACAAGTATGTCGTCCGTCTTCAAGAAGACAGCTACAACTTTCTCCTTCGCTACCTCCAAAGTGACAACAACAATGCTCTTTGCAAAGTCCTCTCCTTGCATATTCACTTAGATGTGCAGCCAGCCAAGAGGATGGACTACCAGCTTTATGCTAGTGGTGGCTCTTCACGCAGTGAGAGCAATGGTCTGGAACCCACTGACATGCCTGCTTCCATCCTGCAGAACGAGGCAGCCTTGGACATTCTGCAGGATAGCATTAAAAGAGTCAAAGATGGACCACCTTCTCTCACCACAATATGTTTCTATGCGTTCTATAACACGGAGCAGTTGTTAAACACAGCTGAGATCTCACCAGATAGCAAGCTGCTTGCTGCTGGCTTTGACAATTCCTGTGTGAAGCTGTGGAGCTTGCGGGCCAAGAAACTGAAATCTGAGCCGCATCTGGTAGATGTATCCCGAATCCGCCTGGCTTGTGATATCTTGGATGAGGAGGTCAGAGAATTTTGCTACTCTTATACATTTGGGTGTGTTGAATGGGTGTTCTGGGAGGAAGTATCGAAGTTGTTAAAGGCAAGCAAAAGGAAAGTGCCTCAGTGGTACTTTCCTTCTGCCTGTCAGTCTTAACAAAAGTGACAAATGGCAACAGCTTTAGCTAGGGTCAGTTCCCCATACACCCATTTTGGTTGCAATATGGCAGGTCAGCTCTCTGCTGCTTGTCTCCATTAACAATGCACACACATTTATGTCTTTGCAAACCTTTGCAAGGCCTCGCTATGGACAGCAGTGTCAACCTTCACATGTGTTTATATCAATGCAACCATCTTCTCAAAGTCAGAAATGTGTTGTTACATGAGTCAAAGGAAGGGAAAAACAGACATATAAGTTATATTGACTATTAATCTTTCAAACTTCACTCCTGTTATAAAAACAACTCCCATTACATTACTTTTTCCTTCTGTCTATGAGGGTGGCCTTGGAGAAGATGTCTGACTAAACCAGCTACTCTTATCCCTACTATATTTTCTTTACATGCCCATGCAAAGGTAAAGTTGCCACTGGAGGCCTCAGTCCAAGGGCCCTTTTGTGAGAATAATGCTGGAGGCATGCCAGAGAAATAAGGGGCAAGGGAAAAGCTATAAAGTTGGAAGAAAACAAAAAGCAGAGTGGAGAAATAGTCTGGGAAAGTAGATTGTGGGAAGCATAAATATTTTAATGTAATGATGCTAGAGGTTATAGAAAGAAGCAGTTGAAGACAACACTCAGTTGAAGACAGTATCAAAAAATGATGTGTGAGCAGACTTCTGCTTGCACAATAGGCCTTTCCCTTACTCTGTCTTCATCTCATGATGCTCCCAGTTCTCCCAACTGTCTGTATCAGGTTTGGAGCAGGGGGGGCGGGGACGCTCAGGGAACAGACTACAGTATTTGTTCCACTGACAGACAAGCACCATGGGAATACAACCCAATATTCTCTTTATGTAAGCCATGCTGCTCATTTTGATCATATGAACCACATAAGTGTATTAATATTCTGTATTACTTGACAGCTGCCAGTTTAGCTTATCCTCTTAAAGATTTTTTTTAAATTAAAACTAGAGTATAAATATGTGGAAATGTCTCTTCTGTCAGTATACAGTATATTTCCAAAATTCCAAATGTCCTCCTTGTTGCCAGCTAAGAATGAATAGATAGGAAGATTTATCATCTTACACCTTTATGTAACAGAATTTTTCAAGTTAATGTGGCACTTAAAAGTATTAATATTATAAGTGTAATATAAATATTTAAAATGTATTTATATTGTATGCAGTTTGACCCCAGAGGTTCTGAAGTTAAAAAGAAGAAAAGACTAAGCCACAGTAGCTATGGTAGGCTGGTTCTTATAATAGATATACACATGGACACATCGATATCCCATCTTTTTTCTTGCAAAGAACCCAAAATGGCTTATGTTATCTTTCTCCCCTCTGTTTTATCCTCACAAAAAACCTCTGAGGTCGATTAGGCTAAGAGTCAGTGACTGGTCCAAAGTCATCCAGTGACCTTCATGGCTGAGTGGGAACTAGAACCTGAATCTTTCAAGTCCCAGTCCAGTACTCTAACCTCTATGCCATAATGGCTCATTGATATGAAATAGTGAGATGCCATATTTTCATGGCCAAGTGGGAACTAGAACTCAGATCTTCCAAGTTCCCAGTTCAACTCTCTAATGGCTGTGCCATTCTGGCTCTCAAATACACAGTATAAAAGATTGGGTGCAAATGACTAAAACTCTGATTTCAGGAGTACTATTTTATTATAATCCTGAGAGCTAGGTAGCTCCTTATTTTTCTTGCATTTCAAGTGATTTGGCATTCATTAAAAAGTGCTGCTTTCCCCAACATCCATTGAATGACCATCAGTTTCTGCTGTTGTATTTTTTGTGTCTGAGTTAGAATTCAGGATGTTGGTGCAGCTAAACCCTTTTGTTCAGCGGACTAAAGTACATTGAACAAACGGCTTTCAAAAAAATACTCAACCCTTTCTTGTAGACATGAGAATAATGTGGAGATTATGATGCCATTGCAAATAAACTTTGTATGTGCATATTAATCTGTATTATTTAAACTATTTGAGGCCTGCTTTTCCAAAACATTCTAGGTAGCTAACCAATTTAAAATATATATGTATTATTAATACAAATACAAGAAAAGACTAAATTATCAGTACTTCAAGAAACAGAGCAGCAAAAGCCAGAAGTATTAAATTATAAGAAGAGTGTTTTTATCAACATTCACTAAAATCACCAACAACTAAAGGTCTTCCTGAAAAAAATCCATCTAAATATTTGGTTCTAGCTTATAAAAATGAGTGGAACTTCTGGGATTTGAAATATTTAGGTAGCTACAAGATATGCTACAGACAAGCACTGCAGAGATAGTCCTGTCATGCACGTTATGCTACACATGTTGGATGATGAAGTCATTCTTGGTAGTAGACAAATTTTCTTAAGTATGTTTGCTGAGCAAAGTGACAACTTTGTCTATTCCTGCATGTAGGATGAAGAAGATGATAATGTGGGTACAGAAATGAAGATGCTAAGAGGACACTGCGGACCAGTGTACAGCACAAAGTTTCTGTCAGACAGCTCAGGACTGTTGTCATGTTCTGAAGACACTTCTATCAGATACTGGGACCTTGGATGTTTTACAAACACTGTGTTGTACCAAGGACATGCCTACCCTGTGTGGGACCTGGACATCAGCCCTTGCAGCTTGTACTTTGCGAGCGGGTCACATGACCGCACAGCAAGACTCTGGTCATTTGATCGGACGTATCCACTGCGGATATATGCAGGCCATTTGGCGGATGTGGACTGCATTAAATTTCACCCCAACTCTAACTATTTAGCAACAGGATCCACAGACAAAACAGTGCGGCTCTGGAGTACCCAGCAAGGAAACACAGTACGCCTGTTTACAGGTCATCGGGGCCCTGTACTGTCTCTCGCATTTTCTCCAAATGGTAAGTATTTGGCTTCAGCAGGCGAAGACCAGCGGTTAAAGCTATGGGACTTGGCATCTGGCACGCTTTATAAAGAATTGAGAGGGCACACGGATAATATCACCAGCCTTACATTTAGTCCGGACAGTAGCTTGATTGCTTCTGCATCAATGGACAACTCTGTTCGGGTTTGGGACATTCGAAACACTTACTGCAACGCTCCTGTAGATGGCTCTTCCAGTGAACTAGTTGGTGTATATACTGGACAGATAAATAATGTACTGAGTGTACAGTTCATGGCTTGTAACCTTCTTTTAGTGACTGGAATTGCACAAGAGAATCAGGAACATTAATATTTTTTTTAATTGGGGTGGGGGTGTTATTGAAAGCAAGAGTCTATTATAAACTGAGATTATATATAATTGACTGTGAATTTTTTCTCTTTCTCCCATTGGTGGGCATGTCCAGAATGATGGAAATATTGTATTTGAACATGACTAATGTTATTGCAGAAAGATGGGGCAGGGAGAGCAACAGAGAACATTATTATACTTGTGTGTGTTAATGGTGCAAGGACAAGACAAGAATGGGGGAAAGGCAGCAACTCAGAAAATTTTGCTACAAGAATAGCCAAAAGCCAGTTGAAGCAATTAAAACCATCAACTGGGCATTTGCACTTAAATATTTTTGCATTAATGGGCGCATCCTAATTACCTTTACCAAAGGTTTATGAGGGTGTCTGTATCAACTATTGTGCTCAATTGATGGCTTTCCCACTGACGTTTCCGTGGGACCAGAACCCTTGCTTCTTGGAAAGAAAAATAGATTTTGTTTTAAGAATACTCTTAAGCATAAGGAAGATTATAATTATGTTTAAAATGACATTGGAGGTGACTTCCAGCTTGCTAGATTAAGAGCCATGGGATTGGATCAGTTCTTACCTTCTGTGAATAGTAGGGCTCCTTCCATCTACAGAAGGCTTTAATCCAGCATAATCAAAAGCCTGGTGGAAGCAGGAAGACCACCTTTGGCAGTGCCCACGCCTTCCTGTAGTTGCAGGTACCATCTGTTATACTATTCCAGAGGGCAGTTTTTCGGAAGGTACAAGGAGCTGCTGTGGAAAATAGCACCTGTCCCTCTCCATTGGCAGGAGCAAAGTCTGGATCCAAGCCATGGTATTTTTATTTTTGAATGTATGTGACAAATGCTGTCTCTACAAAAAGATACAATTTGGATTTGATTCCTAATGTTGACTATAATATTTGTATCTGTTCCTAGTTCAGAGATCTGGGATTATTCCAAATCTGGTTGCACTGTGATGGTGATACAAAATGCTAGATATTTGACTGATGAGGTAATAGTAGCTTTCCTGCTGAAAAAATGTGCAAAACATGGTTAAATTTGTAGCAGCATGTTTCAACTCCTAATAGAAAGGGACACATTTCACCTCACCAAAAATATTTTCTGCAGCTAAATATTGGACAAAGGTGTCCAGAGGGTTGGAAAATAGTATTACTAAATTATTACTGGTGAAAACATGGAGCTTTGCCAATTTCTGATGTTTTCCACTAAATATCGAAATAAGTTGTTTCATGAAGTTTTCATACAAGCGTGTGAGCATGCAAAATGTGTGGGGTGGGGTGGGGAAAACAACTTTTATGTCTTCATTCTAAGAGAAGATTGAATATTTCTGCTTTCAGGAAAGAGATTTTGTATTTTTGTTTTTTCTATTAAAGCATTTAGTTTAAAGAGATGCTTGGTATTTCTGTGTGGAAATTGAGATGGTTTTAGATGTTGTTAAGCAGATAAAAGTAATTTTGCCTTGTGGTTCCCATCTGTATACTTTTTAAAACAGGAAGATAGGCTGTTTTGCAGGCTGTTACTGTTTAAAGATGCTGACCTTTTCAGGTACCTGACTTTGAAAAAGAAGTGTGTCCTCTGCCCTTCTAGATATTTTTGGACTAGAGTTTCCATGATTTCTGATCATTGCCCATGCTGGCTACCACTAATGGGAGTTGCAAGGTGGCAGGGAAACTGATTTATAGTTCTTCATCAGAAAAAAAAGTGGTACCCTGGATGGTGTAAAAAACTATTCATTTCGGTTCATTTTCATTTTTCCCTTCAATACACAGACTTCCATTACCAAAAAGCCAGGCTAAGGATTTGAGCCTAGATGTGTCGGTTTTAAATCAAACACTGCCAAGTGATCTGCATGAAATTTAGAGATCACAACAGAGCTCGCCAAAGCATCAATGAAGAGTTAAGGTTTGCAAGAAACACAGTTGATCTCGCTTGCTTGGACTGACAACTGAATGTTCTACTTTGCCCTTCCAGTCTTGTGAGCTTGTGTGTAAGGAATAGGAGGTGATACAGGAAGCTTGGCCAGCAACAGGAAGCTTGACTCATAGGGATGGTGTCCATTTTCTTACCCTGTGATCCTAGTGCATTTGCTTGGTAGTGTTTATTAACACTTAACTTCCAGGGAAGTGTGTTAAGCTCTAGATCTAATAATCTACTGTACAATCATGCACAAACTTTGTAAACTTCCATATGCATGTAATTGCAAGAGTCTTGAATACTTTCCATTGGGGTTCACATTCCAGTGTTTATCATGACAACTGTAAGGCTAAAAACAGATAATGTGAGCTCTCCTTTGTATCAGCAGTGCATTAACTGAGTGCTCCCATTGAATTATTTGTATTATAGCGTTTCATATATCAGCAGTGCATTAATGAGCACTCCCATTGAACTATATTTATTATAGCATTTCATTCATTCTTCACCATTATTTCTTCTTCCAAGATACCCAAGGTGGCTTACAAACTTCAATTGTCAACTAATGTGCTGATTGGGCATTCCCACTGAAACAACACACTCATTATTAATGACCATAATTTCATGGAAGGATATAGAATGTGGTTCCAAACTTAACAGTAATTCCTAAAATGTGGAGTTTGTACATTCAAATTGTGAGCATTTTGGAAGGATGGGGAGATCACCTAGCAGCTAACATTAGAAGCTGAGAACAGCACTAATACCTGTGTTACTTTAATGGCAACAGTTTACCTAAGCAGAAAGCACATAGGTTTAACAAAATCATATATAAACTCTGTGTGAGAACTTACCCATTCTGTGTTCAGTTTTTGTCTATACACTGATCAGGGAGATTTCACATGCTTTTTACTCAAATACTTTTTACATGGCTATTTTAAAGGGGCTAGGGGGTTGAAGTTGCAATCCCAAAGAGTTAGGGATCATTGGGGGGGGAAATTGTATCAAAACAAAGAGTGCCTACCTATGAATTAGCATTTTCCACTTCCACACTAAGAAAAAGAACAAGCTGGTTCTTTATTGAATAATTCCTTGATTGCTATCTTTAAAAAACATCACAACAAGATGAAACTCTCTCAGAGTTATTCCTTACTAACTTAAATAAAAGTTAGTACAGAATAACTTCACTTACCAGGAACAAAAGTGTTGCTGTTGTCTTTTTAAATTTCAAAAGCATTTTTTCTTTAAAGGGTTAAAATAATACTTGGCATTTATATGGCATCTTTCAAAGAACTGCATGTATTGTAATCAATATTCAACATGCTGCAACAAAAATTAGACCACCATTTATGACATTTCTAAATTACTCAGTGTCATCCATTAAATGTTTTTGTACTCTCTCTCTCTTCCACTTTTATCTGCTGTCTTGGTTCTTACAGCAAATGAGTTCAAATGTTTAGGGCATAATTGTACCCCATTACAGCTGTATTACTAATTTGAGGGGGGTTTTGAGCCATGTGAAATGCCTGCTTTTGTCTTGGGTGTCACATTGCTTGTGATGAGCCAGATTCTAAAACTGGACTATTACAGGACTGCTGTGCTACAGCATCATTAAATGCACAGATAAGCCCTGCCAGCGTCTGTCCCAGTAGGCCAGTCCTCAGCTGTAATTATATATAGGATGGAAGCCCTGCATGGTGGAAGTAGATGTCAACCTCCCAATTAATAGTCTTACAGGTGCAGACCTCCCCTTAATCATTCAGGTTAACCATATACTGCCAAAGAATTTTAAAAGAGGCACAAATCCAGTCTTTGTAAAATGATGATGATTGTTCACCATGCTGACCACCTGTTACAGCTTGTTACATGGGAAGATTTGTAGATCAAAGTGAGTATTTTGCAATGTGCCTTATAGCTAAAACTTGGATTTCCTTTCCCTGTTCAATATTGAATTTACAAAATAATTGCTGTACAATGGTTAATCCGTTAGAGAAAATCATACTCAAGAGCCCAGTATTTTCACACTGGGCTGCAGCTGCTGAACACTTTTGCTTCATATGTAAAGTAGCTGTCAAACATAGAGCAATTTAAAGCTAGGGGTCCTCATAACTGTTCTAGCTGTTGTACAAAATCACAATTATTTTGGCTTTAGAAACTTCCTCTATCTTAATCACTAGGTGCAGTGTTTAATAGTATGCAGTTTGTCTTGGGAGTAAATTCTACTGAACTTAATGGGACTAATTTTGGAGTAAACATGCAGAGTATTATAAAGGCACTGAATTCACAATGGAAATTTACATTGATGAGCTCTTGTATACCAAGCAGTAATTTTGCATTATATTTCTAAGTTTGTTGATAGTATTTTATATCATATCGCACATGAGAAATACAGTTAGATTGTTTTGCCTTCCTAAGGTACAGAATCTGTGGTTTGCAGGTAGTTGGCACTGATATCTTGAATTATTTTCATCACCTTCTGACCATTCCAGCTATCAGGCCCAAACTGGTATTTAATATTATGTAGGTCATCTTTGCATAATCTGTTTTAACTTAAATACTGTATGCTAGTGCCAGAAATGTGTTCATTGTTGCAAACGTAAGAATTTTGAATTTGCAATATTGGTTTGAGGCCAAATTGGAATCTTTTTGTCAGCTTGATATATACTAACGGGCCAGAATTTTACAAGGACTGCCAAAACTGCATCCTCTTCACTGCTTTTCAGAATTAGAAGATACAACAGCAACAATACCACAAACTGAAGCTGTATATATCAAATGGTAAAGGCTACATTTTTTATGCATTTCTAGCTCATGATCCACTTATTAATAAAAGTATGTAGTGATGTTTTCAGAATAATTGAGTGTATGCTGCTGTTTCTGCCACCATGTAGGAAAACTTTGCCAGAATGTAGCCCCACGTTCAAGAAGCTATCCTCTGAGTTCTGTTATGGTAACTCACAGCTATCCAAAACTCTGTTTATGTGGCACAAAACTGCTGTTTCTGCATGTGCTTCCTCACAAGTCTTCAAAAAATCATGCATAGATGATTATAGCCATAGGTAAAGCACTAAAGATACAAAGGAAATGATCAGTGGCATGAGAAGCCCTGAGAGGCCTCCATAAAACAGCCAGGCACATTGATAGCAGGCTGCATGATTCTCGACACAAAAGGACCTCTGTAGAACCCTCTGATCGGGTTTTGAAAAGGCATTTTCCCATTGAAATGGCACTCTGTACTTGTTCAGAGGTTTAAAGCCAAATGAGTCTAGAATTTTTGTAAACAAAAATGGGCAGCATCTTAATGTGCACGTTCTTCAGAAATTAGTTCTGGATCAATAGCTGAATGTGCAAACAGCACACTGAAATCAGTACCCCTTTGCTTACAAGGATGCACAATATCCTTTCCGAGAACTCTGGCTCCTCACCAGCATTGCCATTGCATCACTTACACCACTGCGACATAATTTATATTAGCAGCAGTGTCAAATAGGATACTGCCCTGTAAGAGAGAGAGAAAAAGCCAGTCAACATTGTCTCCAGTGTAATCTTCCTAGTGAGAAAAGACTTGCTTTCAGAGGAATCTTTAGTTCACCATATATTATGACAGTATAACAATGTAACAATACAACTATTTTAAGCTGGGGGAGTTGCCATATTTTGACTTCGTTCTTTTCCACATGCTTGGAGCTACCAATATCAAGCTTCAGCATCAATTCTCATTTGAATTTAAAAGTCTATTATCTCAAGGGAAGCATAAAAATACTACTGTAGCAAGACCAATGGGCATTTGCTCTCAAATAGGACTTCCGATTCCTGTTTACACAGAGAGGAATATAAAGTCCAAATTATGTAGGTAGCATTCTGTGCTCTTTCATTGTACAGGAAGATACATTGGGCAATTGTACCTGTTGAATGTTTGCCTATTTGGTTTTAAATGTTGAAAGCATTTCTGGTACAGTGTATTGTTACTTATATCTGCTACACCAATAAGTAGAAAACAAGCAACATGTGGTGCAAAATATTACAGAAGGAAAGACTTCTGTGCCCTATAAAGAAAAACTGGCAATCATATTTGGAAATTAAGTACTTTTTGCACTGGCACAGTGTTTTAAAAAGACTTAGTACATTTTTAATTTTGTATTCAACAGGTAAGTCTTCCCCACCATAAAGTCAGAGCTGAGAATGATATCCCTATTGGATTTCTAGTTATGAAGCATAACCTCAGTTGAAATTCAACACCATATTTGTAATATCAGTGCATATGCCAAGAGACTGGGGGTTGGGGGAGAGAAGTCTGGGCTTTGTTTGAAATAAAATATTAACATCAACCTGGACAGGATCCAAGTATCAAATTGCAAATTGTTCCTGAAAAGCAGAGATCGGCTTGTCCTGGCCTACCAAAAAGCCAAGTTCCTTGAGCCTGGGTGTGCCTGCTCTAAATCAAACACTGCCAAATGGGCTACATGAAATTTAGAGATTGCAACAGAGCTCTCCAAAGCATAGGGATGGTTTCCACATTTTTCCCATCCAGTGATCCTAGTGCATTTGCTTGGTAATGTTTATTAACACTTCCAGGGAAGTGTGTTACGCTCTAGATCTAATCGTCTACTGTACAATCACACACACATTTTGTAAACTCCCATATGCATGTAATTGCAGGAGTCTTGAATACTTTCCATTGGGGTTCACATTCCAGTGTTTATCATGACAACTGTAAGGCTAAAAACAGATAATGTCAGTTCTCCTGTGTCTATATATCAGCAGTGCATTCACTGAGCACTCCCACTGAATTATTATTTATTGTGGCATTACATTCATGCCCTGCCATTTTTCCTCTTCCAAGGTGGCTTACAAGGTTCTATTGCCAATTGCCAACTAATGTGCTGATGGGGCATTCCCACTGAAACAACACACTCATTATCAAAAATGAACCACACAGTCTGAACCTGTCCATGTTCTAAGTAAGTCGGAATTTTGTTCCAAAGGATTCCTTCCAAGTAAATGTGTCAGTTGGGCTGGAATCCTACCCACTAATGTAGAATTAAGCCCCACTGAATTTGAGATTCATTTAATCTTGCATAAGACTGGGCAAGATTTATTTCAAATTTTGTCCAAGTGCTGGCTTCTCTCTGTAGTTCTAATACCCCAATTATAACCCTTCTTTCCAGTCTGTCCTTACAGTGAACCATGTAACTGAATGGATAGCTTAAATGTTGCTTTCCATTTTGCATACTATTGTCAGGATTGAGAAAAGGGAGAAGTATGATGATGATGATGATGATGATGATGATTATAACATTTCTATGCCGCCCCTTGCCGAAGCCTCGGGGCGGCTTACAACACAATAAAATACATTGAAATACAATAGCACATAATAAATTACCATTAAATACAAAAATACAAAAAATACATTGAGTTAGAAACATAATAATATAAAATTAAAATTATCAGTATAAAATAAGTAAATAAATAATATAGGAGGAGAAAAGAGAAGGAAGAAGAAGTTGCCCTGGCCAGATCATATTTTTTAACAATTAAAATGATGTTTAAATAAAAAGGTCTTTACCTGGCGCCGAAAAACCAGTAACGACGGTGCCAGGCGGACCTCTTTGGGGAGTGAATTCCATAGGCTGGGCGACACCGCAGAGAAAGCCCTCCTCCGAGTATTTACTCTCCTAATTTCTTTCATGGAGGGTTCCCGGGGAAGGGACTCTCCCGCAGATCTCAAAGGGTGGTCGGGCATATACGGACGTAAGCGCTCGTTCAGATAGCCCGGACCCAAGCCGTTTAGGGCTTTATAGGTCATAATCAACACCTTGAATTGGGCCCGGACTTCAATGGG
Source organism: Varanus komodoensis (assembly GCF_004798865.1). Classification (NCBI taxonomy): domain Eukaryota; kingdom Metazoa; phylum Chordata; class Lepidosauria; order Squamata; family Varanidae; genus Varanus; species Varanus komodoensis. The sequence continues at coordinate 27,730,107 of NW_025335268.1, read as the reverse complement.
CAGCCAGTGAAGCTGACGGAGGACTGGAGTCATGTGAGCATAACGCCCCGTCCCCGTCAGCAACCTGGCAGCTCTATTTTGCACCAATTGAAGTGTTCGGACCGTCTTCAGGGGAAGCCCCACGTAAAGCGCATTACAGAAGTCTAGGCGGGAAGTCACCAGCGCGTGTGTCACTGTCGCCAGGCAGTCGAACTCCAGGTAGGGACGCAGCTGATTAATCAGCCGAAGCTGAAGGAAGGCGCTCTTCACCACCGCTGTCACCTGAGCTTCCAAAGAAAGCTCCGGGTCGAGGAGTACTCCTAAGCTGCGGACCTTATCCCTAAGAGGGAGTGTTGTACCATTCAGGACCAGGTCAACTCCACCCTCTCCGAAGCCCGATCCGCCCACCAACAGGACCTCCGTCTTGTCTGGGTTGAGTTTCAGTTTATTGGCCCTCATCCATTCCATTACCTCGGCCAAGCACCGGTTCAGCACAGCCGCTGCCTCACCTGGATTAGTGGAGAACGAGAGGTAAAGCTGGGTATCATCAGCGTATTGATGATTCCGCAGCCCACACCTCCTGATGACCTCTCCCAGCGGTTTCATATAGATGTTAAATAGCAGAGGGGATAGAATGGAGCCCTGTGGTACTCCATGGCATAGCTGCCATGACGCAGAGACATGGTCCCCCAGCACTACCTTCTGGAATCGACCGTTGAGATAGGAGCGGAACCATTGCAAAGCAGTGCCTCCAACCCCCAATCCCGCTAGCCTATCCAGAAGGATACCATGGTCGATGGTATCGAAAGCTGCCAAGAGGTCCAGAAGAACCAACAGGGATGCACTCCCCCTGTCCTTCTCCCTGCACAGGTCATCGTACAGGGCGACCAAGGCAGATTCAGTACTGTACCCGGGTCTGAAGACAGACTGAAAAGGATCCAGATAATCAGTTTCATCCAAGAGTGCTTGGAGTTGTCCCGCCACCACTTGCTCCAACACCTTGCCCAGAAACGGGATGTTGGCCACAGGTCTATAGTTAGTGGCCATCTCTGGATCCAGTGATGCTTTCTTCAGGACCGGTCGTATTACCGCCTCCTTTAAAGGGGCAGGCACTCGACCTTCCCTCAGAGAAGCGTTAACCACTTCCAAGATCCAGGTCCCAATCCCGTGCTTGGAGTTATTTATTAACCAAGACGGGCAAGGATCCAATAGGCAAGTGGTGGACGTACTCGTCCAAGTACCTTGTCCACATCATCGGGCCGCAATAATTGAAATTCCTCCAACAATTTTGGACCAGACGGTAGCATTGGCGTCTCCCCAGAGACCTCTGATTCATTAGTGGAGTCCAGCTCACATGAGCAAAGTAAGTCAAAACCTCTTACCCATATACTGCAAAAACAATTGTTGGTTTATTTTTCCTCCTCAACAACACCCTAACTTTATTTTTATTTTTCTATGGGACCCTGCCCGTCCTGTTCTGAGGGCCAGTGGGGGAAACTGGCTCATTTACTCCTCAAGGGCACTTTTGCGGGATATGATTATTTGAAAGAGTTGTAGCATAAGAGAGCCTCCAGCCCATATCTCCTTCACTGAAGTTTTTACATTGCATTAATATAAAATTGTCATTTTTTTCTCTGATGATGAACCCTTTTACCTTCAAAACCTATTCTGATAACACAGCAAAACCATCAAAAAATTAGGATTCTGATTTCAGGAAAAGTATGCTAGCTTATATGTGGGTAGCTGGTGCTGATGGTGTTTTTAAAAAATACACACAAAACAGTATTTCTTTACACCTATTGCCATCCCCACCACTGGCCAGTCCATATTGCCTAGAAGTGCCCTGTGTTCACCAGTATTATGAATTAAAATGAATCTTAAGTTCACAGCGAAGAAGCTTCCCCCACCCCAGGAGATACTTTATTTCTAATTTTGCATTTCTGGGAAAGCAACTTTAAAAATGAATAAATCTCAAAACGCCAGTTTTATCAATTCTGAGCTTTATGAGAAATAAAAATGATGAATGCAAACATTTTAAGTCAGCACCTGTCTTTAGAAAGGAGACACTGTGATTTCTTACACTGATACAGTGAACCAGGGCACACTTAAAAGGCACATGTTGCACTACTACTTTTATTTTGAAGGAAAAGCAGATGTTGATCTAATTAAACTGTAAGTAGCATTTGATTTTTATTTAATTTATGTATTATGTTTATATCCTGCCTTTTTTCCTTTCAAGGAACTCAAGGCAGCTTACATAATTCTCCTCTCAATCTCATCCTCACAACCACCCCGTGAAGCAGTCTGTGACAGGACCAAAGTCACCCAGCTGGCTCCATGGCTGAGTGAGGACTAGAACCCAGACCTCCTGAGTCCCAGACCCACACTCTTAACCACTACACCACACTGGCTCTCATGTCAGTCTTTCCACTCATCTCCTGTCCTGGGGCAAGGAATAATAAAACAACCCAGGCTGACAACCTCTCCAGAGCTCTAGCCATGAGAAGAGGACCTGGAAGCAAAGAAGCAAGAAAATCTTTTGCATTGCTCAGCTTCCTCTGTCCAGGTCTACACTAGAAAAGGTAGTGGTTGGCTTTGTCATGCTGTGGTTACCCTGAAATTGACCCTTAGTTTTGCTCATCCCTGGTTGGGTACTGTTGCAGGAAAAACGGGGGTCCATAGGGAGAGTTAGAGAGAAAATGTGAACAGCCAACTCAGTTCCATTTGGTGCATCCTGACACTTTGGCAATAGTGGTCACTCAGTTGCTTTTCCTTCAAGATAAAAAGCATTAAGCACATTTTTTAAAAAGCAGTTTACCTAGCACATCCTTCCCCAACCTTGAATTTCAGTACACTTGCACAGCACCACCTTCACAAGCTGGAATTAAGATTGCCGGGAGAAATATCAACAACCTCAGATATGCAGAGAATACCACTCTAATGGCAGAAAGTGAAGAGGAATTAAAGAGCCTCTTGATGAGGGAGAAAGAGAAGAGTGCAAAAGTTGGCTTGAAACTCAGCATTAAGAAAACTAAGAGCATGGCATCTGATCCTATCACTTCCCGGAAAATAGACGGGGAAGAAATGGGGGTAGTGACAGATTTTATTTTCTTGGGCTCCAACATCACCACAGTGACTGCAGCCAAAAAATTAAAAGACGCTTGCTCCTCAGGAGGAAAGCAATGGCAAATCTAGACAGCATACTAAAAAGCAGAACATCACCTGCCAGCAAAAGTTCGTATGGTTTTCCCTATTGTAATGTATGGCTGTAAGAGTTGGACTATAAGGAAAGCTGAGCACTGAAGAATTGATGCTTTTAAATTACAGTGTTGGAGAAGACTCTCGAGAGTCCCTTGGACTGCAAAGGGGTCAAATCAGTCAACCCTAAAGGAAATCAACCCTGACTACTCTTTAGGAGGTCAGGTAGTAAAGCTGAAGCTCAAATACTTTGGCCACCTAATGAGAAGGAAGGACTCATTGGAAAAGACTCTGATGCTGGGAAGGATTGAAGGAGAAGAGGATGGCAAAAGTTGAGGTGGCTGGATGGGGTCACTGGAGAGGTGGGTGTGGGCTTGGGTGTACTCATTTTATTTATTTATTTTTCGATTTATATCCTGCCTTTTTCCTACAAAGGGCTCAAGGCAGCTTACATCATTCTCCTCCTCCATCTTATCCCCACAACAACAACCCTGTGAAGCAGGTTGGGCTGAGCGTCTGTGACTGGCCCAAAGTCACCCAGTTGGCTCCATGGCTGAGTGGGGACTAGAACCCAGATCGCCCGAGTCCCAGTCCCATGCTCTTAGCCACTACACCACACTACACCTTCACTCATGGGGAAGGTGGAGGAGAACCTGGAGGATTGTCCATGGGATCTCGAGGAATCCGGCAGGACTTTGTGACTGAACAACCTTCAGCACCCCCGATCCAGCACTGCCAGCTGGCTGACGCCAGGCTGGCGAAGATAGACCTAACATAAAGGCAAGACTGAGGGCCAGATGTTCGGAGGTTGGTGGTGGTTTGGCACTTGAAGCAAGTTCCACAAAATATTTCTTCTGTCAATTCCCACGTTTCAGGAATAATTGTAAACTCTCCTGGCAAGAGGACATTTTACCAATTAGCGCGCTGAGTTCTTTATGCGGAAGGAATATAAATTATTATGATAAACAGCAACAATGGCTTAACTTCGCAGGCAGGGTCCTTGTCCCTCGTCTTCTAGCGCTGCAGCCGCACTTGGCCAAGCAGCGAGGAGGAGCAACAGAGGGCGCTGCCGGCTCCCGATCGCTGCCTGGGGACGCTGGAAGGAAGCCTGGCCGAGAGGCTTATCAGCGGGCACCAGGAGGGGCTTGGTCGGGCCCCGTTTAGGCGGGCCGCGTCTCATGGGGCAGCGCCCCCAAAGCTCTGCTGCCCTCTTCTGCTCGGCGCGACAACGAAACCGCAACTGCAGCAGCAGCAGCTCTCTCTGGCGTCGGCCCCGCTGCTCGCTCTATGGCGGGCTTGATTCCGCGCCTGCCCTGGCTGCTGCTGCTGCGGCGGCGGCGGAGCCTGCAGTGCGCCGCCTGGGCTCGATCTCCCTTCGGCGCAGCCGCCTCCGCCTCCGCCGCCGCAGGATGGGCCTCCGCCTCGCCGCACGCCGCAGGCAGGTGCAGAGAAGCGGCGATAGCCACCTCGCTTGGCTCCCTCCGCCTTGCGCCCCGCGCCGCCGAATCCTCCTGGGCAGCCGCGGCTGGGAGCCCGCAGAAGAAGCAGGGCGACGCCCCGGGAGCCGCGTTGGCCCCGACTGCCGGGCCCGGCAACGAAGTATCGGACGCCAAGCGGCTCATGGCCCTGGCGTACCCGGAGCGCTGGAGATTGACAGGTACCCCCTTGCAATAATACTAATACGAGCCCCCTCCTTCCTCGCTGCCAGAGGGCGTCCTATAGAGACGTCCAGTGAGCGCCGCCCGCTCCGGGACTACTTCCTACTCTCTTCCCTTTCTCTCTCCTTCCTCCGCAATTTCTTCCGTTCCCTCGCCCCCACATGTGGACGACTCGCAGACAGCTCGGAGTTGAGAAATAGTGTCTATGGCTGGTCCTTCCCTCCTTCTTCTTTCTGCCGGCCGGCCGCTCGCTCCACCCAGTGTTTCTCTGCGCAAATACCCGCGGAAGCGAGGTCCTGCCGCTCTTGAAGCCTGTTGCTCTTCAGTCATTCCTGTCGCGTCGCTTCACCTTTTCCTCTCACGTTACCTCTACAGAGACTTACTCATACTTTCATTCACTGCACCAGCCACGGTGTTTTGTTTTGGTGTGTGTGTGTTTTGCTCTGTGCCAGTCCTTAAATTAAGAACATCAGAGCCCTGCTGGTTCAGACCCAAAGCCTGTCTAGTCCACACAGTGGTCAAGCCAGATGCCCATGGGAAAATCAGAAACAGGATACAAGGGCGATACTCACCCTTCTCATCTTCCTCAATTCTGTGGGCAAAAACAGACATACTGTGAATGTGAGGCCAGCAACTGTGTCTTTTTGTCACGTTTAATTGAGAGCAGGGGGTGCAGCTTGGATCATAAAAGGCCTCCTTCCTCCAGTGCAAGGGTCTCAGTCAGGATCTAGGGAAACACAACAAAACAGATACACTGTAATTGCTTGATGCTGCACAAGGGATGTCTGTTTTGGACCTGGTATGCACAGGCATACTACCTCCAGTACTGGAGATAGAATTTCACTTCTACAGTCACAGTGCAGGTTGTTGCCACCTGCACCATCTATAAGGGGCGCATTCACAGTTCAACTCTTTATACACCATTGCCATCAAAGCATTAATTTCCAATCCCTCACATTACCTGTAACTCATAAGCTTTGATCCTTTCTCCTATGCTCTTCTCACTCAGGCTTTCTTCTGAAGTTCACAGATCTCTGTGTGTTCAGTAAATATATAAAGTGAAGGCACCACAGTAGCAGGCTTTGTCCTATAACATATACATGTTTGCTGGCAGATTTGCAAGACGTAGTTTGTTTTGTGCAATCAAGCAAAGGTGCCTGTGTGTGCACACGCAGGTATACGCAATGTGTCAAGGACTACATGGCTGGGGCGCACCTTATGTACTTACTAGAAGAGCTGCTTGCATGGCTTCATTCTGGGTTGGGACAGAACCATTTCTGTACTTATGAAACACAGGCTTATGGTTTGGCATAGTATCTTCCTGGAAGTATATGTCTCTTGTTGGTGATATGAGTAGCAGCCTGGCTTATGTTTCCATTAGAAGATTGGAACTTCCTGAGCATATATTCTCAAAAGTAACAAGGTGTTGATCTCAGGATCTGTGCACAGTTCTTGAAAGAAGGCAAGCATCTATACAGAAAACAAAGAAAATGTAGAAATAATCTTCTACTAAATGGTTGTTTTTTTTTTTTGTTTTGGTTTGACTGATTGGATACCTGGGAAAAGCTCATGCAGTCTAATCTTACTCTTGTGCCACCGTGTCCAGTGGAACTTACTCTTAGTATTTTGTTGAGATGCAACATTGAAATGGTTGCAACTTGAGGGATCGGGCTCTTGGAACATTTGCAGCACTCCGACCAATTTCCCATCTCTAATTTATTTCACACGCATGATTTTATGCATTCCTTTAGCCCTCATTCATAACATGCTATTGCCTGTGTCACTGGCATCCTCATTGTGCCAGCTGCAACCATTTCAACCATTTGGGCCATGATGTTTGATCAGCTGGGGCAGAGGGCATCCCTGCAAAACTGTTCTGTATTGCAATAAACACTGCATTAAGCCTCTTCATGAACACAACCATTTCATTTTCATTCATCTTTGCTTGATGAACCCATTTTGAATGTGCTGTTATGCCATAGCTTCCAAATGCATGTGATGTTAGTCTTGTCTCCTGTAAATAATTGCAAAATGATCTCTCTCAGTCTTGCCAACTGAGGATGACATTTTATGTATCAAATGACATGGATTCTGGTGCACACTATGATAAATATGGCAGTCTCTAAGACTGCAGTTCTGCACCCATTTATCTGAGTGTAAATCCCATTGAACCTGGTGGGACTTACTTCTGCAGAGATTATGTTTAGGATTGTGTTGTAAGGCCCTGTTTTGGCTACAGCAAATTAAGAAAGCCACCTCTCCAGAAAACATGATCCATCTTAATCTTCTGTGCTGAAACCAGGCTGCCGTAATTACAAGAAACAGCGTAAGTACTTAAACATACTGATGCAAAACTTACATCAGTTTTTCACTTATTAAAAAGGAGTGTTCTTTTTTCCTAGCTGCTGTGGGCTTTCTGACAATTTCCAGTGTCATCACTATGTCTGCCCCTTTTTTCCTGGGGAAGGTGATTGATGTCATTTACACAAATTCCACTGGTGACTTTGCTGACAACCTAACCAACCTCTGTGCCTTGCTAACTGGAATATTTCTGTGTGGTGCTGTTGCCAATGCAATCCGTGTCTACCTCATGCAGACTGCAGGTAACTGAGATGAAAATCTAAAATTGCTTGTCAATGCGGGGTAAACAGAAAGACTGGCAGAAAGAAGTGCCAAGCTAATAGTTGCATGTTTGAGATAATGGGTGGAATTCAAATTTTTTTATTCTTCGTCAGGAGCATCCCTAAATAGAATTCCTCTTCAAATACTTCTATTGATAGAAAGGGAGAGGGAAAGATTTTTTTGTTATTGCAGAAATAATTTGAAAAAATCCACCGTTGGGGCACGAAATAATTTTAAAAAGAGGTGACCAACTTGCGACGGCACCCCCGTGTGCCAGTTGTGTACTTTGGAGGAGCCGTCACTCATGGCGGCATAGGTAAGATTGCCAAGAGTGGTATGAGGTTTTTTGCCATTCTTGCCATTCACCTTGCATCCACAATGAAGTCAGTTCCCTGGGTTCAGATGATATGACAATCCAGGCATAGGCAAACCAACCCCTAGAATGTTCCATGGGTTCTTGGGGTGGCTTGCTAGAAAAAAGCCACTCTGCAGAAAGCAGTGTGAGCTCAGACAACTCAACAACCTGCTGTGGGTCTTTACCCAGGATGGATTGCTGTGTCATGTGAACTAGGTCTATTATGTGTCTTTAGTCACAAAGGGGAATTCTAAAAAGGAGTTAGTTCTTTGCACATTATATGCATTTCATTAACTTTGAGAGGTTACACAATTTTTCCATTAGTAATTTTCATAATAAAGGCCATTACTTTATCCAGCTTTATGAAGAAGTTTGTCATTTTAACTATTCATTATGAAGCAACCACTTAATTCAGCAATTCCAAAATCCATGTAAGTGTACTATCTTTATTAGGCCTACAAAAGAGTACAAAAAGTACAAGTTTTTTTGATCTCCAATCTCTGAGTCAGGGAAATAGGAGAGGAAAAGGAATTTAATTTAATGGTGAAGTGATGGTTAAGAATCCCAAGATGAAGTGGGCCAAGAAGGATCTGTAGACATTCAAATTAGTTCATGTAAGTCATGTGGATTGAGGCCTTTGAACTGTGGTGCTGGAGGAGACTCCTGCAAGTCCCTTGGACCGCAAGGCGATCAAACCGGTCAGTCCTAGAGGAGATCAACCCTGACTGCTCTTTAGAAGGCCAGATGCTGAAGATGAAACTCAAATACTTTGGCCACCTAATGAGAAGGAAGGACTCCCTGGAGAAGAGCCTAATGCTGGGAACAATAGATGGCAAAAGAAGAAGGGGATGGCAGAGAATGAGGTGGCTGGATGGAGTCACTGAAGCAGTTGGTGTGAGCTTGAGTGGACTTGGGGATGGTGGAGGACAGGAAGGCCTGGAGGAATGTTGTCCATGGGGTCGCGATGGGTCGGACACGACTTCGCAGCTAACAACAACAACAACAAGTCATGTGGTAGCTACAGAATGCATGTGTGACTGCTCCTAGAATTGCGGGAACCAGAAAGGGAAGAACATTGGGTTGCCTGTTTTGGAAATATAAAATTCTACTGTTACTCGAATGTGTTTGCATGTTGAGTGAAGCACACTAGCCATTCTTAACAATGAATTGCAGGGAAAAACTAGGCAGTCTTTCTATATATCAAGATAGAGATAATTTTAAGTTCACACAAGAATCAGGATCCAAGGGACACTGTGCATGAACAGAAAGCATATCTACCTCTGTAAACATTTTCCCTTGATTTATGTAGATAGTATCTATTGAAAAATAACTTTTGGAAATGTTAATGTTTCTAACTTATATTTTAAATGTAAAATAATTTCTTTACTTTTCTAGGACAAAGAATTGTAAAACGGCTGAGAGCCACGATGTTTTCTTCTCTCATGAAACAAGAAATAGCCTTTTTTGACAAAACCAGCACTGGAGAGCTGATTAATCGCTTATCTTCAGACACAGTTCTCTTGGGCCGTTCAGTCACTGAAAATCTTTCTGATGGACTAAGAGCAGGGGCTCAGGCCTCAGTGGCAGTTGGAATGATGGTATGTGCCTCCTTTTTTCTGTGTGTCTGCCTATCTGTCTTTCCCTGCCTTCTGCAAATTCAGAGTGTGTAAGATGAGATTGCAAGTGTCCAGTTGTGAGACTGTTTGTGAGGACACAGGTACGAAAAATGTCTTGAGTTATACAGAGGCTGAGTGTGGGTGGTGGCCAATGTCATTGTTCCTGCTAATCAAAAATTCCTGGTGCTTCAATGCTGCAAGCCCTCCATTACAAAACTGCATACCCATTTGGAGATTTTAAACAGTGGGGTGTAGAGCAAAGTCTGCAAATATCCGTATGTAGTATAATTTTAGTCTGTTTTTAAATATTAGAAAGACTACTGTAATACATACTGACATTAGCAGCCCATGACTAGAAGCACATCTCAGTGCAGGCATCTGAAGCATGTTTTCCCTTATGATGAGAAGTGGGTAGATCATGTTTGTTTATTTATTACATTTTTATATCTAAAATGCCCACCAAAAGCTCTCTGGGAGGTTTAAAATAATTTAAAACATAGAATACAGTATATACTACAACATAAAATTTAAATACTTAAAACAACCATACAAGATAAAAGTAAGAACTAGAGTAACACATAACAGCAGTACAAACATTTAAGATGCAATGCAAAATTTAAAGCAGACTAAAATTTAATTTTAGCTAAGCTGTGTGGGAGAGAATCCATCAAACCTGTAGGCAAGATTGCATCATTTGGACATGCTTCTCTCTATTGTGACTCATATACAGCTGTATAACGCAACTTGGGTGGGGTTTGATTGTGAAACTCAATGGCACCTTTGCTCGGAACTCTAACCTGGCTGTTTTTGTATATATACTATCCATACTGACCAATTAACAGTCGTGACATAGTTCCAAATGTATTGAAATATTTCCCTTCACTGCTGCCCACCTTGTCCAAGAATGAAAGATGTATCTTTTTGGAGCTGATGGCTTTTGATTCCTGCTCTAGTAAAGTTCTGAAAAACAAGATATACTTTTTTCAAGAAAACACACTACACAAAATGTTGGAAGGAAACTGCACTGCATTACACTTTTGTTATCTTTAATTAATAGATCTAGCAGAGGCTATTTAAATATATTAAAATGCTGACATCAAGTTGCTTTTTCACTTCCAGTTTTTTGTCTCTCCCAGTCTTGCCACGTTTGTTCTTAGTGTGGTGCCACCTCTGGCTTTTGTAGCTGTGATTTATGGAAGGTATTTACGAAAGCTGACTAGAAAGACACAGGATTCCCTGGCACAAGCGACACAGGTTAGTTTTCAATTTTAAAAATAAAATGGTGAAGATTAGTGAAAATTAATGGTGAAAAATTATTTGTTTTTTAATTACACAGAATTTGCCTATATTCAAGCATGTCCTTCTGGTATCTTCTGACAGAGGCAAAAAAAGTACAGAAATCATTTTTCTCTTTAATTCTTGCCCCCTTCACTTGAAAATTAGAGGCTGGAGCCAGGAAGTTATTAGTAGAAAATACAGCTATTTAGTCTTTTACCTTTTCCCTGGATACAGTGGTTGATTGGTATATAGTCTCTTAATGCTAAGTAAGCTGAAGGCATGTTTGCATTGAACTTTGTCCTGATTCCCACAGAATGCTAGCCAATGGTTTATTTAGCCCATGCTTTATGGTCCTACCCAGGGTTTGCCTGGCAGATGATTAAACAAGCACTGGTTTGTTTTATTAATCCCTGGTTTATGTATCTTCTCTTCACCCACTCCCTCTTTGTATCCCAAATCCCTTTGTGGTGCCGTAGTACTGGCATGTAGAGAGACTGGTGTTGTGTTTTGGACTGTTGTTTTGTTTTTTTTTTATTTATTTATTTTTCGATTTATATCCTGCCTTTTTCCTACAAAGGGCTCAAGGCAGCTTACATCATTCTCCTCCTCCATCTTATCCCCCCAACAACAACCCTGTGAGGTAGATTGGGCTGAGAGTCTGTGGCTGGCCAAAAGTCACCCAGTTGGTTCCATGGCTGAGCGGGGACTAGAACCCAGATCCTCTGAGTCCTAGTCCCATGCTCTTAACCACTACACCACACTGGCTCTCATTTTTAACCAATCTTGCCTGCCACCTCTTTAGCCATGAACAATCCACAGATCTGGGTCTGGATGTAGCAACACTCCATAGTTTAAGAAACACACGGTAGTATCTGAGTGGGCCATTGCCACAGTGGGGCCACTGCTCATTCCATTCTGCAAGTGGCATCCATTGCCTGCATGACTGGGATTTAGTGGCTCCTGTAGGAACTGGAAATGAAAGGAAGCAATCATTTCTGCCAGTCTGTCTCAATCCAGAAATGAATGGTCTCATGCTGAAATCAACAGTACTCCTTCATGTAAAATGGCCCACTGAATTCCCAACCCAACAACAAACCAGAGTTTCTTACTCTGGGTTGTTTGTGGTTAACAAACTATGGTTGTTGGTTTTTTTAAGCATTACTACATTCACACATCACCACTGTACAGAATTCAACAACCAATGAGTTAAATATATGATGGGGTTGTGTTACATGTGAATCAGGTTTTCTTTTTGGGCCATTGAAGTCATGCCTTGGTATCACAGGAAATTATTTTTGAGTAGACATGTAGATTGTTCTAGCTAGGGGTTCTCTGAGGAATCTAGTGCAATCTAACTTGATCTGCACCTCTCTGTCTAATGCACAGATAGAAATGTAGAAATATTTTGGATTTCATGTTTCTCTAAATTATAGAATTCAGCTCAAAACTTATAAAAAAATCCAAATGCAATAAAATGTGCATTTTTGGACACAATTTAATTTTTATACACAGACATGCACATTTTGTGTGAAATTTTTATTATGTTTAAGCCACCCATTAATTTGAAAATGTGATGGAAGGACTTATGATTGAACACTTGGAAAAGTGATATGGACTCATATCAGACTGATAAATCAATCCCTAGTTCTAGCTCACTTTTTTCCTGGCACATAGATGAAGAGGTTCACATGTGCCTTTTAAATTATGCTATGGTATGCCAAATGCTTCTACTTTATAAAAAATATCTTAGCAGAAATATATGGCATCTGTTAGCATAGGACATAAGTGTAGTGAGGAAAATCTAGCAAGCCTGCTGGTTTATGTTTGTTTGTTTGTTTGCATCCTCTTTACTGCAGTTAGCAGAAGAACGGATTGGAAATCTAAGAACAGTTCGAGCTTTTGGGCAAGAGTTAAATGAGATGAAGAAATATAGGGACAAGGTTGACTATGTGCTCCACCTGGCCAAAAAGGAAGCAATAGCTCGAGCAGGATTCTTTGGAACAGTAAGTATAGGAAGATGCTGCGGAATCTACAGTATTTATATAATGTTTATGGCTTTATCACTGAATATATAAAACATTACTTTGATGTACATGCTCATTTTTCATCTGTAAATGAATAGCTACTTCAGGGAACTTCCAGACCGCCTCTTAAACTCCTCTTTTTAATGAGCAAATTTGCAGATTGGATGTTGGAGGCTTTAAATGGAAATTTGGGATAAATAATTCATGAGTCTGGCAGTATTTACCCTATAAACTGCACTTGTGAGACATGAGTTTCCTTGCTCTTCCAATGTAGTTAGAGACTAGTTGTGCATTCCTTAAGGATATTTGTTGAAGACATTTATGAGGGCTGTTTTTCCTGAGACAGAGAATTTAGTCCCGAGTGGGAAGAACAGGCATTGGATCAGATCATAACTGCCCCAGCAGACTCTTCTACGTTTCCTTTCTGCTCTAGGCCCCTGTACCTCCCACTAAACTATTCCTTACAATTGGAAGATATTGCAGAACAACATGGGGTACATCACAGGAGACTGCAGCTGGAGAATCTGCAAAAATTGCAGGAATGGAAGTGCCTTTCACTGTGCAAGAGCCCCTTTGCATCCAAACTAATATTAATTTGGGTCTCCTTGGAGACCTTCTGATGGCGTTGCCCAGTACTGAAGATACCATTGGGATCCCAGAGATACCTTCCAAAAAACAAGTGCATCCATGCACTGCAGGAAAAAACTCTCCTGGTGTTTTGGACTATTTATTTGTTAGGTGTATTAGATGATAGGACTGCAGTTCTTATAAGCCCCAGCCAGCATGGCCAGTGGTGAAAGATTATAGAAGTCATAGTTTAACAAGCCTTGAGGGCAACAGGTTTTATGTGCTTCTCCCTAGTGGCAGCCCTGCATGAATCATGTTATTACTTGGCATTAGTCCAGGTGTGGCTCCTGTTGCAAGGTGAATGAAAGTGGAGGTGCCTTCAGGCTTTAGTTTTGCCTGCCTAGGTACTAAGGACGCTTTTTCAAATACATGACCTGGCTTTATTTTAGGCCAGAAAATGTGGGTTTTCAAGCAATATGAGAACATTTTAGCTGATGCAGCTTTGAAGGATTCTATTGGAAGATATGTTCCTCTTTCAGCAATTTTCCCTCTTCTTCCTTCTCAGACTGGGCTATCTGGGAATTTGATTGTGCTCTCTGTTCTGTACAAAGGAGGATTACTGATGGGCAGTGCCCACATGACTATTGGTGAACTGTCTTCCTTTCTAATGTATGCCTTCTGGGTTGGCGTAAGCATTGGAGGTATGGATCATAAAATGTTCACTTGAAAATAAAGAGTTAAGAATGTAAAAGTTTGTAGGGAAGTTGTCGGTGAGAAATGGGGAGCATGATGGAAGTTACAAAATCAGGAATGGTGTGGAGAAAGTAGGTAGAGGGTAGTTTATCTCCTTTGATCAAAATCCCAGAACTTGGGGTTCTCCACCTGAACCGATTGCAGTCAATTTAGGTCAGACAAAAGGAAGTACTGCTTCTTCACATAGTGCGTAATTAATTAATTATTGGTGGACTTCCCCAACTGGTATCCTCCAGATATTTTGGACTGCAGTGCTCAGCATTTCTGGCCATTGGCCGTGCTATCTGGGGCTGATCAGAGTTGAAGTCCAGAACATCCAGATGGCACTACATTGGTGAAGGCTGATTTGCAGAATTCACTGCCGCAAGACGTGGCAATGGCCACTAGTTCAGATGGCTTGAAGTAGGGATAAGATGAATTCATGGAAGGGAAGGTTATCAGTGGTTATAGTCGTGATGCTTATATGGTATGTCTGGTATCAGAGGCAGCTGGGTAGCAACCAGAAGAAGGGAGTACTGCCTTCATGTTTCATGGCGGGCTTCAGGAGGAGACTCAGGAAAAGGTGGCTTGAATCCCAGCAAAGAAGGGATGCTTCCTGCTGTCCCCACCTGTTGTTTTGGGCCAGTGGTGGCAGGGAGGAAGAGGCCCCCCCTTCTGTCTGCTGCTGGTCAGCTGGACACAGGGCAAGAGGTACCAGCCACTGCAGCCTGCTTGTGAGTAGGCTAAAGCGGTGGGTGCTCACCTGTTCCCCTCCTTGGGGCTGCTATCACGTGACGTGACAGCACGGAAGGGTAAACTCTTGGTGCTCCTGCAAGTGGAGGAGGCGCAGAAAGGGGCCTCCAGACACCCCGGCTCCATGCTTGATGTTGGGCCTTTTGCAGGCACTGCGGCAAACAAGCCACACTCTGTGCAGTGTGGCTTGTTTTGTTGTGCAAACCCACCCATTGGGGAGAACAAGGAAGCAGTGCTTCCGCCAATTGCAAATTCAGTGTTCTCCCAAATGTTTATCTTTCTTCTCCCGTTATGACAGATAACAAACCAATCTTGCAACTCAGAAGTCAGTTCCTCCTTACAAAAGAATAGTTACTGCACACAGGCCCACAAAAGATAAGCATGTTCCTAGAAGGAGCCTCTGACAGCAGTGTTTTCTCAACTTGGGGATGCAGCTCATTTTCAGATGAATTCTGGTGTTAAGAAACTACTTAATTTTTCCTGTGGTGCTTCTGTTTGTTTGAAAACTAGCATCCGTGCTGATGTTTACAAAGTGCCTCTGAATCATTCTAATTCTCCCTGAATAACTTCTCTAGAATCATTTTCAGGGAAGGGATTTTTCCTAGGAACATAAGTGCTAACCGGGGATGATAGGAACTGTAATCTAACATATCTCTCAGGCTCCAGGTAGAGGAAGACTGCTATAGTGTCACATATGTATTACTTGGTGACTAATTGTTCTTGCAATTTTAAAACAATGCAATTTCAAAAGAGCTCTTAGCCATTTTTCTTGTGAGGCCATACCATGTGAAGGTCATGGTGCAGATGCATAGGTCTCAGAGCACATGTATCTTTCTTCATAGTGCTGTAATCTTTGATCAACCAATGTTCAAATTATTTTAGTGGGCAGTCTTTCTAACATGGTTGCACCCAACAGGGCTGTTTAGCGCCACCTAGGAGATGCTTCTGAGCTACAGTCCACAACTTCACCTGCATTCCAGTTCTTATGTGCACAAAGGCACCATTTTCAAATGGTCATTTTTAATTGTTTTGCTTAGATTCAGCTGCCCGTGTGTCTGCATTTTTAAGGAATTATGAATATTACAAGATTAAACATCCAGTTGTTCTGGCCTACTGCTCCCATCAGCTCTCATTATTAGTCATGCTGGCTGGGGCTGATGCAAGGTATAGGGTTTGGAGCAGTATGTTGAACCAATGTGCAAGTGTGGGAATTGGATGTTCTGGAAGTTTCTTCAGGAGACAAGTGATCATGAGGAAGATGACCTGCATTGTAAAGCCATTCCATGAATGGAAAGGGGGGAAATGAGGAAATTAGTTTTGCACTGTGTGCTCAGCCTTTCCATGGCTAGGGTGTACTGACCCAGTTGAAGTGAGGGAGAACAGCAGTACAATGTACCGTCTAAAAAGGAATTAGCAGAGCTTATAGTTACAACGGTGCAAGACCTGTTTTTCAAGTTGTGCATTCGCAGAGCCATTGGAAATTGCATTCACTGGTGGAGGTGATGCTAGCATCTTGCATCCCACATGTTCCTGTTCATAACAATAGGGTTTTCTTGTTCAGGTTTAAGCTCTTTCTATTCTGAGCTAATGAAAGGATTAGGAGCAGGAGGACGTCTCTGGGAACTTATTGATCGAAAGCCAGAACTCCCATTTAATGGTATGTTTTCCCTTTTATAAACATTTTGCAATTGTTTAGACTGATACAATGTCCATAGATGTTTAAATTGGAAACATTTCATTTCAGAAATTTGCCTTAAAATATTTTAACAGAGTAAAATATCTGTATGATAAGCATTCCCATGCATTGGACATGTAAGTTCGCATTAGCAAAGCTCAATAAGATGGCTTGAGGCAGCTTAGATAGGAGTCCCCAATCCTTATGAGTCAGTAGACACTTTCTGAATTTTTAGAGAATGTTGCGGATGCTCTCACAAAATGACTGCCAAAATGGTTTGTGCTTGCCCATTCATAAAATGGCTGCCATAATAGACATATACAGTCAAAAAGCACTCATTGCCTAGAAGGCAAACTGCTGCAATTGCAAGAAAATGATCATCCCCCCTCCTCCAATCTTAGTGCAAACAAGAGGCAGAGTCTGACCTTTAAAAAGCAAAAGCACTGTTTTCAACCAAATTAAAGATGGCACTGAATGACAGTTCTTCCCTTTGTGTATGCCAGCCTCCAAGTTAACAAAAAATAAATAAACCGAAAAATCGGGAGAGGTTGGAGCCTGATGGCCCCGAAGAGATGCCCTTGGGCACGGTGGTGCAGGCAGGCAGCACAGTGGAGTCCCTGATCATTTTCACAGCTGTAGGTGACACAGAATTTGACAGATGAGAGCCCACTTTAGCCGATGTATGAACTGATAGCCTCAGGAGGTAGGCAAGTACACTCTGAGTAGAGGGGGAAAATAATGGATGGGAAAATGTTTCCACAAAGTGAGCTCAAAGCACCCAGCAGTGCAAGAGATAGGTGTGTCTCTTGACTATGTAGAGCACAAATGAAAACAGCATCCAGTCTGAAGGCTTAAGGCTACAGTCTTAAATTGCTAGGGTGTAAGTCTCATTAAATCCAGTGGGTCTTATTTCTAAATAAATATGCATATGATTGTGTTGTAAAAGGTCAAGTTGGAGCAGGCAGAATAAGGTGAATAGTGTGCCTGAACTAACTAAGAGGGCAATCATTTTCTTTTATGAGCGAGTTACACCTGGTGGTTAACATTGTCTCATTATTGCAGCTTATTCATGGTACGTTAGTGAGAAGTCTTTGTGCTCAAGTTAAGGGTGTTGAGTTTTAATAGTTTTCATTGTGTAACTGGCCACATGTTTTAAGTAAATTAAGTTTATTTATAAAGTCTAATCATAATAGATACATTTCTGAGAATTTGTACATTCATTTGAATTTGTGATTTAAATAGATACACCTAGCAGGAAAATTTCAGCCACATTGACTTGGATCACTACACAGTAACCTATCATGAGTGACATGGGTTCTTGTTTTGTGTGAACCCTGAGTATTTTTCACAAGATGGCTTGTTTGTCGTCATCAAGCCACCCTGACAAGCAGTGGCTTGTTCTAGGGGTTGTTTTGCACACAGTGGGTTGGCATATTGTCTGAACCTGGGCAACTGTCACCGTCATGCCTGAAGGAAAGTCACAATTATCATCCATATCATTCTGAAGTTGCTGTACAATACTTGGGAAAAAGTATACATTTGAAAAATGTGCATGGAACAAATGAATTATTTTTAAAATGTATGAAAAAGATGATTTAGCTAATAGGAGAAAATGAATTTGAAAATGCATACAATTGATGCATATATTTGGGAAAATATGCATGACAATTCATGCAAGTTTTCAGAAAAATTCAGAATGAAAAATTCAGAGAAAAATCTCATAATCTGATACAGACATACAAACTTCAAGGTGGAATTGGAAAACCTGATGAGCTTGTAGTCTGAGAAATCACACATCCCTGCTTGTAAATCATATATCTTCTGTTACCCTTTCTCAGTCATTCTACCATTATTGCTGCTATTGAAGCCTTGGCCTGCTGGAGTGAGAATATGTGCTTTTATGCTCAGTATAACAATGAGCACCAGAGTCACTAAGGATTTTTAAGACAAAGATGGAGTGCTCAGGCATGTAATTCCATTCAGTACAGTGAAAGGCTACAGAACTTAATTCTCAGAAAGTCCTGGCAACTGGTATTCCTCTATAAGCAGACTGGCCCTAGTTGCCTTAAGAGCCATATTTCCAATGTCCGTTCCCAGTGTGCGGTATATCTTCACTGCCATTTTAATCTTTCCATATTTTATTTTCATTTAGAAGGAACAGTATTAAACCAGGAAGCTTTCAAAGGTGCTCTGCAATTCAGAAATATCCAGTTTGCATATCCAGCCCGCCCAGAAGCATTCATTTTTCAAGACTTTACCCTTCACATCCCAGCCGGCTCTGTCATGGCCTTGGTTGGCCCAAGTGGCTCTGGCAAATCGACTGTGATATCCCTCTTGCTTAGGCTTTATGATCCAATCTCAGGTAAGGAAGTGTGCGTGTGGGTGTATGCAAAATACATGCACATTTGTGGGATGCAGTTTTGTTGGAGGCACCTTTGCATTTGCTTGATTTGCATTTGCTAAATGGTCTTTCTGAGGTTAGCTGGAAAGTCAGTCTGTTTGTGTTGTTTGCGCAGAACTTGCCTAGCCATCCGTGCTGTTTTCCAAATTAGGCAGTGTGAAACATTTGTGAATCAGTTCGAAGGCTCCTGGCAAATGAGTGTCTAGGGAAAATGCAGCATTGTGCTGGAAAGGAGCATGTTTTCTTAGAAGGAACTGATGCAGCTCTTATCCAAGAAGGAAGAGCACAAAGCAAGTTCTGGGAAACACGTTTTTGTAAGCTAACCCATGAGGCATTATTCCAGCTTAGAGGCTGGCTGTTTTGCCTCATGAGAGAGATTATCTTACTAATACTTTATGTATAAATATACATACATGCATACACCCCTCTAAAAGGAGCACGGAACCAGAATAAGATGTGGAGGTGAGTTACCCACCCACCTCTTTTTGGTCTAAATGGCGTAACTGGGAGCTATTGCAAACCTGACATCTCGAGTTTAGGCCATGCCCCTTTGATTCCTGGGAGGTATATCAAGTGGATGATCATCCTGGGGCATTTGCCGGGAACTGGCTTCACTGCCTGCAGGTCTTCCCTCATCAGAAAAGGCTGGCACAGAGCAAAGCCACTTTGCCAGATCACTTGTTACCTCCAGCCTGAGAGCACCTGATATTCTCAAATCCATTGAGATGGGTGGGAACATGCAGGGGAAGCCTCTTTTCATCTCCCTTCCCAAATCAAGGAGATAAATAAGGTTTCCTCCTTTCATCACTTGCCAGGTTGGGGCTGAACTTGGGACAAGCTTCTATGTAAGGAGCCCACACCACTGCAGACCAGATAGGCAATCTTGGTGGGCCAGAGTAGGTCTGTAGGCCAGAGATGGTCTTCCCCTACTCTAATCTGATTGGATCAGGCAAGTATTTGCCTGAATCATCATTTCTCATCTTAAAGAGTGAGATGGTTCTGTAGAGATCACTTACACTGGAAGGTTAAAAAGCAATTCTCATAATGCTGCTACAGGCAATTTCTGAATTACAAATGTCCAAGTTACAAACAACCCATACTTATGAATGAACTGCCATAAGACTTATTATTTTGTAAAAAAATTACTGCAGGAATTGTCATCACCATAGAGAGAGAGGAAGCAAAAGGGGGATGAGGGAGGGCCTCCAAAGCATCACTATAGAAAGAGAGAGGAGGGGAGAGAGGGAGGCCTCCACAGCATGCCTTCCTGCCCACCCATCTGGAGAAGGAAATCTTTCCAGCATTTCCTTGCTGCAAAGAGGAGGTGCTGCTGTGTTTGGGTGGGGGGTGCTAGAGATATTTGCCATTTTAGAGAGCCAGTGTGGTGTAGTGGTTAAGAGCATGGGACTGGGACTTAGACGATCTGGGTTCTAGTCCCTGCTCAGCCAAGGAGCCAACTGGGTGACTATGGGCCAGTCACAGACTCTCAGCCCAACCTGCCTCACAGGGTTGTTGTTGTGGGGATAAGATGGAGGAGGAGAATGATGTAAGCTGCCTTGAGCCCTTTGTAGGAAAAAGGCAGGATATAAATTGAAAAATAAATAAATAAAATTTTCCACTTCCATGGGGATGCTGCACCCCTAACACCCACAAATGTGGAGGGCGGACTATATATGATCCAACTTATATACAAATTTAACTTAAAGACCCATTTCCATTTTCTCAGGAATGGAACTCATTTGCAACCCAGGGACTGCCTGTATTTTATAAAGCTACTTGGAGCATATTGTCACAATCCTCTATGGCACATAAGTGCCTCCTTTTGCTATTACTGCTCTTTTTCCTGCATTTTCTCTTCTCCATCTTCCAGTATCTGGAATGTCATCTGATAACAATGTCTCAATTTGTTAAAGGAAGTATTACTGTTGACGGTGTTGATATTCGTCAGCTAAACCCACTCTGGTTTAGGAGTAAAATTGGAACAGTAAGCCAGGTAAGAAAAGCATCAGTATTCTTCATTGTAGGATAATCTATAATAATTCCTTTTACCTCTGTCAAAGGAGCTTCTTACCATGCTGTTCCATATTAAACATTGGGCAAAGTTTTGCAAACACTGCAGTACATTTTTTGGTCATTTGTACTATGGCTACTTTAAGGTGACTGCCAAGCTAGGAGTGGATGGGACCGGAACTAAAGATTGTCTTTACTTCTTTCTCTCTTCCCCTTTCTCACTTTGTCTCTGCCCATTTTTCTTGCAACTGAATAGGGCACTTGGGAAGGGACAGATCACTTCTCAGGAGGAATTCTGAAATTAGAGTGATGGCTACACTGAGCTCCGGTGTGGGGATAGTGGTAACATTTTTGACCTGGGACTTAGAAAATCCTGCTTCTAGTCCGCATGTGGCCATGAAGCACACTGGGTGATTTTGGGTCATTCATTGACTCTCAGCCCAACAGGTTATTGTGAGGATACCGTGGAAAGAAACTATATAAGCCACCTTGGCTTCCTTGCAAGGAGAAAGAATAGGATATAAATGTAGTGATAGATAGATAAATAATTAAATGACCAGGCATGCACCACAAGTGACTTCGGGCTATAGGTTGCATACCCTTGTTGTAAAACTTGAGTACATTTGTATGAAAAGTTATTTTTGTTTCCATCATTTTGTTTGTTGCATGATATCCCATTATTTTGCCATTCTTTCTATACATGCATTGTAAGCTGGATTTTCATATTCACTATGCTTTTACATATATTAGGAACCAATTCTGTTCTCGTGCTCTATTGCTGAAAATATTGCCTATGGTGCAGAGGATCCTTCTGCAGTGACTACTGAAGAAATTGAGAGAGTTGCTGAGATTGCAAATGCTTCTAGTTTTATCCAGAATTTTCCAAAAGGATTCGACACTTTAGTTGGGGAAAAAGGTGTTCTCCTTTCAGGTAAGACTTTGGGATTTTCAGAACGTATTTGCCTAGTGTTATGTGTTCAATATATTGGTTTTAAGTTTCTCAGGGGAATGTATTAACATCATATTTTAAATGTTATATTTTACTTCTGAAGATGTAATAGGGAGTAATTGATCTCATTATTCTTATTTGAGTTTAAAAAATTGTTAGACTGGATCCAGATTCAGGCATGCACGAATAGGCTGGCAGAAGTGGAATTTTCCACACCTTTATTCCTACAGCAGCCCCTCCAGCCCTATGGAAATGCTACGTAGGGATTGGGAGACTTTGAATGGGGGGAGTTGTAAAACCTGAGGAACTCAGAAGATCATCTGGAGGCACATTTGATGAACAACAACCTTTGTGACTATAGCAGGTAGATCCTGGATGCAAAGCAGGATTTCTTCCAAGGGGGAAAACAGACTAGAGCCGCTTGGGTAGTGAAGGGAGCCTCTAGGGCAGCCCACGTGACACCTATACTGGTTACCAGTTGTGGCCCAGGCCCGATTCATGGTGCTTGTGTTGACATATAAAGCCCTAAATGGCTTAGGCCCTGGCTGTCTTAGGGAGCGCCTGCACCGTTTATGCCTGCACAGGGGGCCCTCCTGTGTGAGCCGTCCCTTAAGGAAGCGAGAGGGATGGCCGCGAGGAGGAGATTCTTTTCTGTAGCTGCTCCCCATATTTGGAATACTCTCTCCAAGGAGAATCGCCCGTTGCCTTCCTTACTTTCCTTTTGGCGGCAGGCAAAGACCTTCCTTTTTAAAAAAACATTTTAATAATTAATTGCGGTAGACCTTAGTTTTGTATGTTTTTACTGTATTTTATTGTTGTTTTTAATATATAATGTATTGTGGTTTTTATTATGTTTTATTGTGTTTTTATCTTGTGTTGTGAGTCACCCAGAGGTGCTGTGGCACAATTGGGTGGCATGCAAGTGTTATGTATAAATAAATAAATGTTGTGCTGCATTTTTACATGTTATTTTTTAAATATATATATGTGTGTGTGTTAGGTGGGCAGAAACAACGAATTGCAATTGCTCGAGCTCTTCTCAGGGTAAGTTTTTACTCCTATCCTAGCTGTGTCTTGTGCTTGGCACAGTGCTTATGTTTTGACAGTGGTGAGAAGAAGTGTGTGATTTCCGTTGGCATGATCACTGTCAGCAAAGCTCTTGAATGTGGTTTTGTTAATCTGTGACTTGGCAGGAGAGTGTACGATAAGGCAGGGTGCCTCTTTCTGGGTGACCCTCCAGAACAGTTGTAGGAACATAGGGAGCTGTCTTCTACTGAGTCAGAACCATGCTGTGTCCAGCATAGGGACATCAGCACTGAGCTGCAGCCACCCTGAAAGGCTTCAGTTAGGACTTTTCCCAAGCCCTTCCTGGAGATGCCAGGACTGAACCTGGGACTGTCTGCATGCAAAACATGGACAATACCAAAACTGCTCATGGTTTTAGGGGCACAGGTAGGAGGACCAGAGGAGAAATATATAGACCCCTTTGAGTGTAGTTGTGGGGATGGAAACATGGAGCCATCATAGCTGTCACTGTAATATGAGCAGAACATAAGTATTTCACAATATGTTGCATTCATATATAAATAAATCAAGATCTATCTAACAAATAGAATTAGCTGTTTTCCTTGATAGTGCAGATAAACTGGCATTTCCATTTCCCCCCCAAAAGCTATGTATGAAAATCATCTTCTACCTGTAAAATCTGTTCAAGTAAAGCAATTTCATGTTGTCTTTTAGAATCCCAAAATACTTCTACTTGATGAAGCAACAAGGTAAGAAATAAAAGTGACACAGAAGTGAAAACTAGCTGGGAAAATATTTTGCCGAGTGATATTGAAGGCACCTAGGAAATATTTTGCCCAGAAGGCAGTGATGTTCAAGGCATCTAGGACTGATTGGCATCTCTAGTACTGTCCTTCTGCCAAAACATTGAATGTTTCTTCCTGTATGTAAAATATGCATTGTAGTTTCCAGTTTGGGTGCTATTGCCCTTTCATATCTTCAGGTGCTTATTTCAGTGTCTCAAATATGACACTATAGTAAAGAAGTGATACATATTTTTTAAATATCATAGCAGATGTCCCATCTTCAAATTAGGCATAATATTACCTTAGAAACATTGAGTGTTCTGAGAATAGAGTGGGTATACTCTGTTCTCCCAGAATACTATATTAACAAGCTAAGAATTAATGTCTGCAAAGATTCACAAGACTGCTCAAGCCTTAAATGTAACATGGATGCCTTTACAGTGTCATTGCCCTGTCTCATTCACTAGTTCTGTGGGGGTCCAGATGAGATCATCAACTCATAATCCCCTCTTTTTTAGCACTTCTAACATCTTTCTCCTTACTGCAGAAAATGTTAAGGATAAAGAGACAGAATTGCTGCACAGTGCCTTTTGAGTAGCGCTAAGAGTCCTCCCATTGGAAGCACTCTGTTAATACAATGTGCAGGCAATTTTGAGATATTTCTTTTGTGTGAAAGAGATTTATAGTAAATACTGCTGTAAGATTGGTCTTGGGTTATATGACTCCAGAGCTGAGGGGCCGTAGGATCAGGGCTTTTTTTGTCATAGAACGCACCAGAACGGTGTTCCAGCACCATTTTTTCCAATGGCTTTTACAAAGTGATTTTGAATCCCCTGTCAGCGTAGCAGGTCAGCAGCAAACATCATTCACATAGTGCCTGCGGGCTGCTTTTGTGTCCGTACTGATAGTGAGGTAGTGAGGGCGCTGCTCGCCGCTTGGCTTGGGATTGGTGTGTGTGGCCGCGTGCTTGGCAACGTGAGTTCCGGCACCATTTTTTTTTTTTTTACAAAAAAAGCACTGCATAGGATAGTTCAGAGTCCAGAGACTTAGCTCAGAGACAGCAGTCCAACCTCAGAGCTAGAAACTGGAGCTCCAGTCCCACTCCCCCTTGCAGAAAATCCACAGAGATTAAATGCACCAGCTGCTCTTTGAGCCTTGAGGCCAAAGTCCAGGGCACTGGAACTCTGGGGGGTGAGGGGAAATGAGTACCCATAGAATGGCAGGTGATTAAGGCAGGTGATACAGATCACTGGAGTGAGTGCACCATAGGGGTTGCCCAGCCTTGCCCAGTCTGGGAATTGTAGTTCAACACATTTGAAGGACTCTAGTTTGGGGAAGGCTGGCATGTGCTGTCTAGTTTTCCAAGCTGGATTTGTATAGATGGAGACGTCCCTTAAGACTTCTTTTCTAAGTAACAAAAAAATTCATTTGTTAGGTTGTGGATTAAAATGCAGCATATTTTATTAGATTTCAGTAGGTGCTGATTTGTGAAAAGGTATTCTTTTGTACAAGGGTAGTTTCCAAATCTGCCTATGTACCATGCCTGTGTTGTTTCCGCCCTAGCTCAATAAGGAGTTCATGGTTTAAGAAAGAAAAAGCAACAGAAATTAGTGGACCTGTTTGGAACCACTCATTTCTAGAAAAGGACAAGTCAGTGAAGCTTTTAGGAACAAACTCTGCTGAACTGTCCCAATCCACAATCAAACATTTCCATTTTTTCCCAGGTTTTTCTTTTTTTTACTGCTAGCTTTCAGTTGTGCAAACAGTGAGTCTATCTGGTGCCAAAGAATGAGCAGGAATGGTGGTATTAGGTACTGCCCAATTGTGGTATGACTATTTCCTCAGCTGTGCTAAGACTGTATTAAGACAAAGACGTTGTTTGATCAAAACAGAAAAGGGGACTTTTGTGACCTGGAAATGTTGTCAATTGTGTGAGACTTAAAATGAATGAAAACAGACTGATTAAGAAATTTGAAGTCTGCAGTAAATTAGATGTTGATAGAATGTAATAGGTGTAATAAAATATTCCCCCTTTATTCTGTCCATAAATTAGTGCATTGGATGCTGAAAACGAGTACCTTGTGCAAAAAGCATTAGATCGGCTCATGGAAGGGAGAACTGTCCTCATTATTGCACACCGTCTGTCCACCATTCAGAATGCTAATTCTGTTGCAGTCCTTGACCAAGGCAGAATTATTGAGTGTGGGAAGTATGAAACACTGCTGGCAGACCCAAATGGACTTTTCAGCAAACTAATGAAGAAACAAGCTTTTAGCCACAATACGGAAAGTTCTGCATTAAGTGTAAATTCTTAGTATGAAAGAGTATAAGGAATTTTAAATTATGTTTCAGTTTACATACAATAAATATTTTATATATGGAGAGAGAGAGAGATACCAGTGTGTTTTAGATATTTCAAAACTTGGTTGTACTACACTTCTTGTGCAAATAATCATATTCTTGTGAAAATGTCTAATGCTGAATGGTTCTCAGGCTGTAAATATTTTTCTGCTGAACTGATGAATGGATGTAGTATGGCAGGGGTGGTACAGATTGTAAACTTAAATTTTGACAATACACTCTGTTTTTTTCCACATTCATGGAATGCAAGTGAGGTGATCGTCATTCATTTCACCTTAGCATTCCAAAAGTCTTTTCTAGCACATTAGACACTGCTCCAGCAAGTAATCCAGGAGGCTACAGGGGGAATGTGCATGCAATTTTATTTTTCTTATAAGGCCATTTCACAATATTTTATAAAACATGACAAAATACACTTTTTCAGAATATCCTCTGGCGCTAGGACTGCAGTTTTTCCACACCGACTAATAATAAGTGACCCCTGGGTCCATTTTCTATGTCAGTGATCATCCCCATGCTTTGCATTCCTGCCAAAGTGCAGTTGTACGTTTGGGGGCAGGGTTGCTTAGCTCAATATTTAACAGTAACTGTCATTGCTACACTAAAAATTCTTGGTTTACAAAAATCAAAAGAACAAAACCCACCATTCAGATATTGTGCAGAAAACAAACAAACAAAAAAAACCCCCTGTGCAAAGGTAGTTTGAAAAACAAAGTCTTTCTTCTAGCTGAAAGAGGTCCTTGGTACCTGAGCAGTTTCAGGCCCTCTTTGAGGATGAGCAGGACTGAGGATACAATGAAGGTCACTAGTACAACTAGCCCTAAAGGACACTAGCAGAACTAGCTCAACAACTATTGGGGGTAACTGGCATATCTGTCTCTATACCCTTTTTCTTCTCCAGAATACTGTGAACAGTATTCCTGCAACAAAGCAGCTCATTATGAACTGGTGGAATCTTCTCCAGTGCCTCCACCATAGGCCAGCTGGTTTGGAGTTTTCTTCTCTATTTGGATTTTTGAGGAGTGTGTGGTTGGACACATCTTGTCATCAGTGTCAGTAGCCAGTTCTTATTTTTGTCCCTGTTAAATAGGGTGATCCACAAATTAGGAAATAACCTACCCAGATAATGTTTGTGGAGGCCTCATCAAAGGTAGGGGTTAATCTGACCTGCTGATACTTCCTTCTTGTCTGCGGTTGGGCAGTTTTGGCAACAGCTCTGCAAAACCAGGAGGACTTAGGAACTAGAAAGAAGTGATTGCATGTGCAGTAAAGTATCTCCTACAGCATAATTTAGCACTAGACCTCTATGTATCTCAGTTGGTGTAACATTGTGTGCTTTGTCAGAAAGATGTGTGTAGTTGGAGCACATTGCTATCCCCCCTTTGAATACACAAGTTCCCCAAACTACTGCATGTAGCATTCACTTGCAGTGGGTTGACCCCAGTGCCCCAGATCCAAATTGTTCAGCCTCAGGGCTGTGTCATAATAGTTCCATCTACCTCCTGCCCATGACCAGTAATCTACCATCAAAATGGAAACATTTAGTCATATTGGGAGAGTCTCACTATGTAATACTCTAAATGAACACTAAATGGTCATAAAGTGGGAGTGGTGCAGTGAAGATGTGACTGTATTTCCACCCACAGTTACACATAAATCCAAAGAGAAGCAAAAGACCTCCTTTCACTCCAATTATTCCTAGTATATAACTTGTTAATTTTATTATGTGTAAGGTTGCAAACCAAGCAGCTAATGTTTCCCAAAACTGGCTTATCTGCATTTGGTGACATGACAAAGTGGAGTAGCTTCTTCTCACAGGAGATGCCTTGAATGGTTAAACCTTTCCAAACAACCTGAGATCGTATCTCATACTACTTCATGGAAGTGGGGAAGCAGTGGGATCAGAGACATGCCATTGCATGATTGGTAGGAGTAACAGTTTGATCTTTTTCTCTATATTTGTTCTTTAGGCAATTGTATATCTCTAGTCTGCAAATAGTCATAAACATGCAGTAGTGCCAATAGAACAGTGTAAAAACCTCATACAATGGCTTTGGACAATTAACTGGAAAAGTATTATTCTTAGTGTTGCCTTCCTGTTAATTTCAAATGGTGAGTTGTTAAATTTTACATGACCACAAACCTTAAAATTAGCATATAGAAAATGGGAGAGTACATACCAATCCAAATGACACGTTTCTGTATAAAAAAATCCAGCTGCTGTTCACAGCATCCCTTCCACCTGCAGCGTGTTCTGCTGGTGGTAAGAGACCGTTGGCTCCAACCTGTAATGACTAGACCAACTCCTAGCTCAGGTGATCCTGACCTTTTCGGATCCATGGGCATATTTGGAAATGTGAGAAACTGCTGTGGACACCACCATAAAATGCCCAGTGGTAAATTGCTGCTTCAGTGTTTACGTGTAACTTCTATGTATCTTAGGCTGCATCTTACTCAGCAAAAACACATGTTTAT
Source organism: Varanus komodoensis (assembly GCF_004798865.1). Classification (NCBI taxonomy): domain Eukaryota; kingdom Metazoa; phylum Chordata; class Lepidosauria; order Squamata; family Varanidae; genus Varanus; species Varanus komodoensis. The sequence continues at coordinate 27,701,643 of NW_025335268.1, read as the reverse complement.
TTGATATGAGGATGACTTTTTAAAATAAGTGATTAATTATTTCTGCTAATTACTGGTGGTGAAATATCGCTAGTGCTTCTTTTAAACAGATGTTTTAGCAATGTCCAGTAGTTCCATCTTTTTGTGGGGAGGTTATTACATGGATACATTTTATACTGGAACAGCTTTTAATATTCAGTGATGTACATTCTCTTCCAAATTATTTACCTGCTCCATATAAATCAACAAATATAAGGGTAAATGAATTCTCAATGCCCATTTGACAGTGAAAAGGCCAATAGTAGAAGGATTTATTTATTATTTATTTAGGAAGCTTCTATGCCACCCCATTTGCCGAAGCCTCGGGGCGGCTCACAATAATAAATAAACACAATATAAAAACAATATAATTTGAGTCGACCAGGCCAATAAATAAATAAATAAATAAATAATACTAACAATTAAAATAACGTTTGAATAAAAAGTGTTTGGTAAACACTCACCTGCTATAAAGCAATGGACGTGAAGTCCTTGCAAAACTTTCAGTATATGAATGGATAGATAAAAATTTCAAATCGACACTTACTTGGATATTTGGTCTACTTTTGTTGAGGCCTCTGGTTAAAATTGTATGCATACAAATCATACAAATCCATGTACATATATTAAAATAACAAAAAATAAAAATAGTTCTAGTTCCCATGGGCCCCACATTGTGGACCCTTGGAGGTGCCCATGAAAACCATGGCACACACAGGCACTGTGTTGAGGTCCCTGGCCTATCCTAGTTTATCTACAAATGCCCAGCCCCATAGTTCTTCAAAAAATATATTTTTGCCATTGGAAATTTAGTAGTCTCTGCAGGAACAGCCTGGGAGTAATGAAAAGTATTTAGCAGTTCAGAATCTAAAACAATATAGCAGAGTGTAAAATAACAGTCATCATAAATATAGCTAGCTGACTTTGATATAAGAGTAAAGTTTTAAAATAGTTTTTTTCTACGTTCTTTGATATTTTCTGATGCACTGTTGTAATATTTTATATTATGATTAAAGTATTAATAAATGATGTAGTACAGCTGTCATTTTGTTACTCATTGCACTTTTGAATAGCATGCATTACTTTTGCTGTTTCTGAAAAGAATCAGAATGAAACTTTATATAGCAGGGGTGGCCAGACTTGCTCAACAGAAGAGCCACATTCAGGGAATGTCAGATGTTTGAGAGCCACAAACAGGCACCCACGGGCAGCGGTAGCAGGCAATAAGCGGCAAGCGAGAGCCTGTGGGTGGCAAGCGGGTGCCTGTGGACACCCACAACAGCAAGTGGTGAGCCTCAAAATAAATCCAAAGAGCCACATGCAGCTCCTGAGCCTGGGTTTGGCCACCCCAGAAACACAGCCTCTCTCACAACAGAACTATATGCTATGGGTAACATGGAGATACTGCCAAAGCATTGTGTGCTTCCACTCCAGTCCCCACCACCTGTTTTCACATGACCCAGAAACTCATCCTGTGATGTGCTGACATAAAACTGCATGTGAGATTTAGGATACCATCCAATGTGGCTGCCCGTAATCCTGAAGCACGGTGAACTGCCTCTATCATTCTCCTGCCCTGCAACAAAGAAAGAAGAGCAATTTCATATATCTATGTCTTTTGTCCCTGATTGCGAGGAGGAAGGGCTGAGGATTCTACTTTAGGAGTGATGCTGTCCAACATTCTCTGAATGTTAAAAATGAATACATTTCAAACCTATGACTGATTTGTACTTGGTATATTCATGCAATTTAATGGACCATGAGTGTTAAGACTGATTTCAATTTTGGTAATAGGCACTTTAATCTTTGTTTCCCTGTGTTTTGAAAGATGTTTTAACAGTGTCTCTTCCACATGTGAATGAATCAACATGGCTTCTGCAAAGGTAAGTTCTGGCGTTGACTTTTTAGAGTTCTTTAAGAGTGCCAATAAACACATGGATGGGGATGATTCAGTAGACAGTTTACTTGGAGAATCAAAAGACTTCCTACAAACTCCCTCACTACTCCTGAGCAAATTTAATAGTCATGGAATAAGGTAGGTTCTTTTATCGATCAGGAACTAGTCAACAAACAAAAAATTCTGTCTCCACTGCTGTTTAATATCTACATGAAGCCGCTGAGAGATCATCTGGAGGGGTGGTGCTGGATGTTACTAGTATTCTGATGACATCCAGATCTACTTTTTATCATAAGCTGTTACTTCTTCCAAAGAAGACTGCCTGAAGCTGGTAATGGGCTGGATAAGAAAATGCTAATTGAAGCTGAATCCAGACAAAACAAGAGTTCTTAGTGTTAATTGTCCAAATCCAGGACTGGAGGTGTGTTGATCAGTTCTGCATGGGGTCACACTCCCCCTGAGTGTTCACAGTTTGGGGGTGCTGTTTGATCTGACCCTTCAAATGTCAGCTTAATGAGATGCTGGGGTCAAGAGCATCTGCTATCAGCTTCAGCTGATTTGCCAGCTGCATCCTTCCCTGGAGAATGACCTGAAAACAGTAGTGCAAATTTCAGGAACTTCTAGGCTTGATTTTCTGCAGTGCGCTCTACATAGGGCTACACTTGTGCCTAATTGGAAACTACAGCTAGTACAAAATATGGCAGCCAGGCTGGTCTCTGGGACATCATGGAGAGACCACACAATCACTTATTTTAGTCTTTGAGCTGGTTGCCAATACATTTTTGGATGCAGTTCAAGTTGTTGTTAAGTACCTTTAAGTCCCGTTATAGCTTGGGACCAAAATACCTTCAGGAGCATCTTTGCCCATACATTTAGCCTTGCCAGCTAGGATTTTCTGGGGATAATCTTCTGAAGTCTGTTCCTGTAAGATTAATGTCAACTACCCAGAGGACTTTTTAGTGGTTGCCCCTAAGCTTTGGAATGGTCTGTCAGAAGATATGTGTCTGATTTCCCAAATTCCCACCTTTAAGTGGGAGTTAAAAGTATATCTCTTCTGACAGGCCTTCCCAGATTAGTGCTTAGGTTGGTTTTATTTAATGTGTTGTCTTAGTCAATTTTAATCACTGTTGGTTTTAATTTCTTGTAAACTGCCCAGAGCCTATAGGAATGGGGCAGTATATAAATATTAAAATTAAATAAATAAAAAAGAGCGCGCAAATAATCTGTAATTTCTTCCAATGGAGAGATGTCCCACAGAGTTCTATGTTAGGACCAATGCTTTTTAACCTGTTCGTAAGTGATCTGGAATTAGGAGTGAGCAGTGAATGGCCAAGTTTGCTGATGACTCCAAGCCATTTAGGGTGATTAAAACACAAAGGAATCTCTCCAAGCTGAGAGAATGGGCATCAAAATGGTAAATGAACACTGCAGCAACCAGTTGATGGGGTTGCCATTGGCTGCTTGCATTGGTTGACCAAGAAAGGAATCTTGAGGGTATGACCATCCATTGAAAATGTTGCCTCAGTATGCAGCTACGGCAGGGGTGGGGGGGGTAGGCAAAGTCCATGTTGGTCATTTTCAGGAAAGGCACTGAAACCTGTCAAGGTAATACTCCCCTTATACAAATCTATGGCATGACTACAGTTAGAATATTCTGTACGATACTGGTTGCCGCACCTGAAAAAGGACATTGTAGAGCTGAAAAAAATGCAGAGAAAAGCAACTAAAGTGTACATTGCCCAGAGAACCCTAAATTGGTCTATAGATCATAGTATATAAATTTAATAAATAACTAAATGTGATCAAGGGGTTGGAGCCACTTCCTGTGAGGAAAGGTTAGTAAGGGGCGACATGGTAGAGATACTCAAAATTATACATGGTAGGAAGAAAGCAGAGGAGACATTTTTCACTCTGTTGTATAATAGTAGAACCCAAGGTCATCCTGTGAATTTGATAAGAGGAAGTACTTCTTCCATAGTTATTATGGAGTTTAAAATAATTTAAATGGCTTTAAAATAATGGACATGGAGAAGGCTATCAGTGGCTAATAATCTTGATGGCTATATGCTGCTTCTGGTATCGAGGGAATATGACTATGTAGGCTAGTTCTTGAGAAACTTGGGCAGAAGGGTGCTGTTGCACTCAGATCCTGCTTGTAGGATCCTGCAAGCAACTGGTTTGCCAGTGTGAACAGAAGGCTGGCCTAGATGGCCTTTTGGTCTGATCCAGCATGGATCTTTTTATGTTCACATCATCAAAAATGCAGTATGCCTTTTATTGAGCTGTTACCCTGCTTGATTTACAGAATTTATGGAGGGATCCAGACATCATTACCTTCCGCTCACAGCCTCCCATTATTTCCCAGTACTTCTTTCCTTTTTGATTGCAGAAAATGCGTCAATAGCTGCACAATTACTTCTATTACTACTTTCCATCTAGTACTCTTACATTGATTCCCTCACTCCGATTGTTATGCAGAGGTGGAAAATGTACTGTTCTAAGCTAAGGACAAAATCCTATCCATATTTGGACAAAACAAAGGCCTATAACTGTAGCATACCTTGGAAGGACATGATGATGGGAGTTGTGCATCTTTTTTTCTGCTTCAGCAGAATTGTACCTTACTTCTGCTACTTCTAAAAGCTGCTAGGTTTCTCTTAGCACTTCTTTGACTTGCTGTTGTATTTCCTGTTCTGCAATATTTAACCTGCCTCTCTTCTCTCAATAATTTCCATGTTCCTCCTTCTGTTTGCAAACTGCCTTTTTATTAGATTCATAATTTCACCACCATAACCAAAGCATTACAAAAGTGTGCAGAAATGGTAAAACACCGTGAAACACTAGCCAAATATTTTGTCAATATGTGTCATTAAGCTTAAGAGTATTACGCAAGATTAAGGTAAGGGGATCATTTTTATAATGCATCCAAAAATCCTAAAAAAACACAACCCTTATTTGAGTTTAGTGTATACATGTGTTTCCATCCATCTTTACATTAGTCATAAATCCAACATGTATCTTGTGAGGCCAGGTAGTTCATCTATCTATCCTGTATGACAGGTCTGCAGAGTCAGTTTAGATTAAAAGGCTGTGAGCTGAGCCACAAATGATATTAGTTTTACTACAATTACTACAGTTACGTTTATATCTTTGTGAGATTGAAAACTCTGTAAGACAAGATCTGGGTAGGTACAAGCAGATTTACTGAAGCGTTTGCAAAGGCTGGCTCAGAGTCTCAGTCGCCTGAGGAACAAAGAGCAATTATCACATTCATGAGATTATATACATTCCTTTTCCCAGACCCTCAACACTACCCCTGCTTCACCATTGGCTGGTTACTATCGGATGAACAGTCTTCTCATAACGCCTCATCCCCAAACAGGGGCCTCTGCCGCTTAATCCAACCGCCAATTGTTCTACCCTTGCTGCCTTATCTTATGTTTTCCTGTTTCTGTTCCTTCTTTCAGCAGGATGGGTGCCATTTAGTGGCAAATGGCGTCTTACTATGGAATGTCTGTGCTTCTGCTAGTTTTAAAAAGATACTGTTCTTACTCCATTTCTCACAATCCCTTTTTCTTTTCAACATCTTTTATCTTTTTAAACTGTATTTCCACCTATTCTAGTAATTGTTCACTGTCTCATCTGTTGCTTTCTTCAAGGCTTAGGAGCATCGCCTGCTCCTTTTAACAGGGCCCATTCCTTTGTTTGGGCGTCTGATTCTCTTAGGGTCTCATAAAAGGAGTTAAATATATTATGGGTCTGGGTTCATGTCCAGTTTACCACTCTTATAGTTAAGAGAGTAGTGGGATCCTCTCCAGTTCCGTCAATTGCAAACCCAAAGTGCTGCGTTATCTCTCGTGCTTTCTGGGCCGCTTCAAGCTGGGACGGGGTGATTTGTAGAATCACTGGGTTGCATGTAAAAAGGGAACAGTCCCTAGGTGCCTGGCCCCTAAACAGTGTTAGGATCTTTCCCTGCATCTCTCCATAATTACTGGTGCTCCAGCTGACACAACTCCATCCTGAGCATTCCTGGGGACTGTAACAGGGCGATCCCCTTGTAAAGGGATAAGAGGATCGATAAATATCAGAAAGTTTTTCTTTGCACAAATACTTATGATTATTCGCATAGGCTTTCACCCAGTTAATGCTACCACATGAGGATTGGACTGTGTTCAGTCCCAGCACATAACAAGCGTCAAAAGTCAGGTTAACGGATCGGTGCATATCATGCACCTGGACTGAAGTTATAAGTTTCTCATCTCCTTCCCATTTCTCATCAGCTACTGCTGACCTAAGTTCTAAATACGTCTTGTAAGGTGGTACCTTTGGATCGTAACAGATAGTCTCTCCCTTTGTTGTTTTACACTGGGAGTAAGTGACCCCTTTGTATTGACACTTTCCCACAGGGTTTTTGCACATATATTCAGTATGATATACCAGCGTTTGGTTAACCTGGTTACGATATTTCATTTGCTTAATGCAAAGGGTACAATTCCCCACTGTAGGTTGATTTCCCCCTATCCTTTCCACTTCCAGGAGGATGAAACACCATAATACAATTTTTATCCATACTTTATCCATCCCTTCTCTTCCTCTGGACTGGAACGGAACTGAGTTCAGGTTGCTCTGGGGTGGTAGGGTCAGCACGTCCGACGACCAGGTTCTCTTCACCTAGCCAATCCCCTAGTGCCGTTCCCCTTTATACCCCTTTCTTCGTCTTCTAAAGGATTATTCTCAGCCCTGGCTTCCTTCGATTTTTTCTTGAAGTATTCAGGGTGTATATCCTCTATTATTATAATGTCACACCTTTCTCTGCAATCCCTATGTAAGAAGATGCAGTCCGGGCAGTGACTACAGCACTCAGCTATACACTCACAGTCACAGAACCAACACATCAGGTATCAGTCCCAGTGGAATTTCTTCAGGCTCTCTCTTTGCTTTTGGATGACACAGTATCTGTGACCATTCGCCTCGAAATATATACAAGGATAAACATATTACCATATACAAAACCCCCACTGCCCACCATTCAAATATTCAAGTTCCTTTTTACTGTCAGTTTCAATGAATCTGGATGGGCGTGTGCCATCCACTGAACAGGTTCGGGTACCAGTCCTTTAAATCAAGTGTGATGAGTCCAGCCTTTTTCCCTTGTTCGAATGGCCGCCTCGATTGTTAAAATGACTTGGTAGGGACCTTCCCACACAGGCTGTAACTTCTCCTTCCACCCTTTCACCAGGACCCAATCTCCTGATTTGAACGGATGCACTTGAATGTCCAGGGGAGGCGTTTGGGCTAGGAGTCCTTTTGACCTTAAATACAGAAAAGACTTGGACAGTTCTTGCACATATTTTCTCACCACCTTATCTCTTAATTCAATCCTGGGCAGCCCCAATTTCCCTTAGCAGGGTATTCCAAATAGCATCTCATAGGGAGAGATCCCAATATCCCTCCTAGGTTAGGTCTTAATAAGGCTAGAGGCAGGCACTTGGTCCATGGCAATTTTAGTTCCAACATTAGTTTCTTTAATTGCTGCTTTAGGGTCCAACTCATTCCATTTCCTTCATCCTTGCTACTTCAGCCTCATCATACTTAAGGCTTATAAAAAGGAACTTCAACCAAAGGCAGTTGATCAAGTTCAAGGCAGTGTACCTACTCCTATGCCACTACATTTTACCCTTGCAGATTAGCTTGACTGGGCAAAATCATCCTGTGATCTTTGTGGGTCTCTTTCAGGCTAGATGTTTTAGGAAAAACTAACCTGTATGGTAAAAAAAGCCTCAATGTGGGACATTCAGAAATGTAGAAAATAATGCCAGAAACTTTTCTTTAAGGATTTATGAGATAGAGATTTGCAATTCAATGTTAATCTATTTAGCCTAGTCCCATTAGTTTCTAGAAGCCTACTCTAACTAGGGCTAATATTAACTTTGTTATTAAATATATTTGTATATCTGGCTTAAGGCGAACGCTTGGCAGAAAGCCCCTATTACAAGTCAGGCTTGGCTCCTGCTGAAGTCCATTTAATGCTAAGAAGCAAGGACAAAAGGAATTGCAGTCCCAAATTTGTACTAATATGAATGCAGGCTTTACGGTCAGTGTTTCCCGCCATAGTACAACATAAACTCCCAATCCTACGTGTGTTTAGACATGAGAAAGGCCTACAGGACCCAGCATGCTCCAGCAAAAAAAACACCCCCTGCGGCCTTTTTTCCGTCCAAACTTGCACAGACTGCGCGCTCAAAGGAGCAACAGGAAAACATTTCCTGAGGTAATCCAAAAACTCTACCTTCGCCCGTCGTCTTCAACCACCCCACAAGTCTCAAGCCTTCTACGTCAGCACCAGCGCTTCCCGCCCTCCTGAGCCAATCGAAGCAGGAGAGCTCACGCTCTCCAGCCAATCCTTTGGCCGAGGCACAAGCGTGACGTTCATTCCGCGCGCGAGCTCGGCGTTGGCGGCGCGCGCGCTGTCTTAGTGCCGCTGTGTGGCGGGCCGACTTTGGCGCGATGTTTCTTTCAACACCCGGTTCGTCTCATACTCCAAGCGGCGGGTCAGGCCGCAGAAGCCTCCGGCCAGGAGGTAGGAAGAGCCAGGCGTTGGTGACCTCGTCCGTCAGTTCCCCGGTGCTCTTCTCGCCCGCAACCAGGAGGAACGTCGGTTCTCTGTCTGCGCGGTGAGTGCCGGGTTGGGCTTCGCCTGCCCTGGCCCATCCCATCCCATCCCATCCCATCCAGGGGAGGAGTCTGAGCGAGGTTTCTTTCCCGCCTCCCGTGAGGTAACAGGATAGCCGCCTCCTATTTCGTGCCTTAGCATCCCTCTGAGCTGAGGAGAAAAAGAAGCAACTCGGAGGGATGCTAAGGTGTGAGGAGCCAGTGGGATGTAGTGGTCAAGAGCATGGGACTGGGACTCAGGCGATTTGGGTTCTAGTCCCTGCTCAGCCCTGGAGCCAACTGGGTGACTTTGGGCCTGTCTCTTAGTCCAACCTACCTCACAGGGTTGTTGTTATGGGTATAAGATTGAGAGGAGGAAGAAGCTGCCTTGAGTTCTTTAAAAAATAAAAAGCAAAGGGCGGGATATAGATCTAATAAATCAATTTTTAGAAGGTGCAGATGGGAAAACAATTGCTTACGTGTGCCTTCCCTGTGTATATGTATGGTCTGTGAACTGGTTCTCAAGGTCAAAATAACTCAGCCTACATTGTTTATTCCAAGGTGGGCCATGGTGTGTGCTGGCCAGCATTTCATATGTTCAGTCTTTGACCAGGAATTATGCTTTTATCTGAACTCTGCCTCTGTGGGGATTTTTAGCGTTTAAAAAACCCTCATGGAACTCTACAACATGCTATGGGTTTTCTGAAGATTGTTTAATGTTCGCAAAACCCATGGTGGCTGGGTACAAATGCAGTGATAACTGCCAGTAAATGGCAGCTGGCATGGACAACAGCTCATCATGACTTCAACAAACTACAGTGGGCTGTTGTTAATCATGAGCTTTTGAGAGCTGGTGCAGCTGTTACCACAGCTAAGAGCCAAATGAGTTGTGATTTTAAGTGTGTCTTTGTATTTAATATACATATTTTTAAAGCAAATGGTCATTGGAGTTTGGGGCTAGTAATTATCAGACTCACAGCAAAGAGGGAAAGATAACTATTAGTTTCATCCCTTTCTGCAGTCTTCTGGAAAATTGCTTTTCCAAAATATGATGTGGACATTCCTTTAGATGCAAATATTAGGTTCAGAAAAATGATTTTCATCTAGTTGTAATACGGGAGGGAAGAATTTTAAATCTCTTGTGGCTGCTGTGAACACTACGCTCTTGCTGTGATCTGTTTGTTCCACAGAACCTCCTGCCAAACCATCAAAAATAGCCTTTATACCACATTGAATGGTATACCAAACTTCTGTTCTTATCAGAAGGTTTGGGAACTTTTGTAGACAAGTGCCTTTTTTCAGCAATAAGGCCACAGGCATCTTCCCTATGTATACACATACTATGGGTATGAAGCCCACTGATATAATCTGGACCATAGAGGCTTGGTGGAGGTAGGCAATTTGGTGCCCCACCAATGGTAAAAAAAAGTTCTCCACCCCTACTTTACAGAAATCAAAAGAGATGAATTAAAATATATTAACTTCTTTTGTAATCTGATGAAAAGTACAGGGGTTACAAAACTCTTAATTTTGAATGGAGATTTTAGGTGAATTGCTATGGGGGTACACCTGTGTTCAAACAATAACTAATGAAATGAGTGTGCCAAGTCCTTGAATAATTTCTGTTAACAACTGAAGGTGAGAAATATTGGAAAAGTTATTTGTAACTGTTTTTACCTAGATGTACACCAACAAAAGTTGTACATCATCCAACGGGAAGTGAAATCATTAATTATGATGTGAGAAAGTTTGGTTCACCTTTGCCAGTAAAGGTTATGGAGGCTTTGAGAATGGCTGATGGTAAGTGCTTCATTTTTAGTATAAAAGTAAAATTTATTGGATAACAGCAAAATAGCTACCTGTTGATTTTATAGTCTTTCTCGTAACACTTGATTCCTGTCAACATCATCTGTAGCTGTTGATGAAGCTACTTGTCTGCTTTAGACAGCATGCAGTAATATTTGAGAGAAAAATTCATAACTATTTTTTGTAGTTACATATGAAATATTTATATTTCAGACAATATGGAGATATTGGATAATGGCAAACTAAGAAAGTGGTATTTAGCTTACTCTGTATCAGTTTGTTTTCTGTCTTCAGGAGACAGTACTCATCTTGAGCATATTCTTATGTTCATCACTGCTATTGGATATGCAGGTAGCTTAGATAGCTCACAGAACCTTCAATCAGCCACATTTGCACAATTTGCACTGTTCTTGAACAGAAATAGTCTGTAGCTCACAGTTACCACACTCTAGGTGTAATGTTATGTACATGGAGATGCCTTTGAACACCATTGCTAAAGCAAGTGCAGAATATGAAAACTAGAGGATTATCTGTGACTGACTACTGTGGCCATATTATCTTAGTTTTAAAAGATCTTCACTGGTTGACAGTTTCAATTCATGTTATTAGTTTTGACAGTCAAGGTCCTAAATTCCTTGGGCACGTAACAGATGGCTTTCTCCCAAGTGGACCAATCCACCAGATTTGATCTCATGTTAATGTCTTTTCTTAGATATCCCTACTTCAAAGCCTAGAAGAAAGAGAACTACTCAAAAATATGGAATTTCCTTCCCAGGCATATTCACCTGACTCATCCCTTGTTGTATCATATATGCTAATAACAAGATTAATTTTCCCAATGCTGGTATTTATGTAGCCAAATTGGCACCATCCATGCACAGAAGGGTGAGATAAATAGGCTCAGGTGAAATCCAAAGCTAGCAAAAATTAAAAATGAAAACAAAAAACCCCTTTGGTCACCAGATACTGGATCCCGTGTTATATCATCTCTGATCATTGTCCGTACTGGTTGGGGTTGAGAGTTGCAGTCCAGGAACATCTTGAGGGTCACAGGTTGTTCACCCCTGGAGTAGAGAACAACAGTGATCCAAAGGTGGTTCAGTGAAAGTTCAGAATGTTCAGTGATCACAGAATGCTGACAGTTGTGGTGGGAAATAACTGGTTGGGAGTTTGGTGGAATGGAGTATTAAGGAGCTGCATCTAGCTGACAGAAACTGAACAGGAGCAGGCCTGGCTGCAGCAATTTGATATAGGTTACACTTGTCATACATAATAGCATGTTCCATTCTGTGACTACCAGTTGGAACAACTGACAGGATTGGAGGAATGGAGTGTCCTGGAAACGGAACTACTTCACACTGCACCATTTTGTTGCAGACTACTGTCTCAAAAATGTCAAAGATGGATATCTTCTACTGTACCTCTGATTCAGAATATGTTTTTTTTTCTTTATAGCTGAGGACCAGTTAAGTGTGCAACTAGATGAAAGTGGCTGGGCTTGGTTAGTATACAGAGACAGATTGATTATTTGGAAGATTGGTCTATCACCAGTTACTAAGGTAAATGAACAGCAGTTTGCAAACATATTCACATTGATCTTTCTTTTAATTATATGCATTTTCAAAATAAGAGCAATGCAAGCAAGTGAGGAATATCAGGTGAGTGTCATGGGTAAGAGACCCACTGATAACAACTTGGAGTACATCTGTGTTGTAAAACTCCCTGTGAGACTTTTAGACTTTCTATGGTTTGAATTTGGATGCTTGATCCAACTACCTTTCACTGTAGAAGCTTTTTTGTTTTGTGTAGTAGCTCTGAGTCTTTGGTGTATGTTTGTATTACAGTAAAGAAATAATTATTGCCCAAGTTTATTCATCTGTTCTTAGAAGATGACCTTTTTATTACAGTATCACATGCAAATAACTAAATAGGAATTGGTAAAAGATTAGGGATTCTAGTCTTAAAATTAAAAATACATATTTTCATTCCTTTCAAAAACGATCCATAAAGATGCATAGAAGGATTGTTCACTTATCAGCCCCACCTATAGTTTCAAGTGGCACAGTTGAGAAGCAGGTCTCTTAAGACATCATCATATGTTGTTTCTGAGAACTGAGCCTTAGTGAGGCATTGTGTGTTTTTGGGGGAGGGAGTACCAGGAACCTGGCTTTCTATCCCTCCAGTTTGTCATAATCAAAATTGAACTTTGGAATTTTTGCATGTTGCTTATGGACATAAAAATGTATATGTTAGGTGTGACATGAGGATGCTTCCTCTAGTGCCCAAATTCCGAGTGCATCCAAAGTGTCTCTGGTGGACTGTGTGCTGAAGGTATCTATAACGTTACCTTGTTCCAGGTATTCTGCAGAGTAAACTTATTTAGGAAAAGAGAGAGGTACTGAGAGCTGATAGTAAAAATACAAAGTTCATTCATAATATGAGATGGAAATTGCAAAAATCAGAGATTTTTGTCCAGTCTTTTCATTCTTAGGATTTGAGAAATATTATCCAATGCATAGTTTTAACTCAGCTGAGTAGCATGGATGCATGCTTCTAAACCAAAACATGTCAGATACAATAGGCATATTTGTGTTGCAGCTGTCTGGGTGTAAAGAACTGCAGTTGCCTCCCAGTGATTATATGTGGAGCTCAGGCTTAGTAGCAATATCTTATCTTAACAGCCCCGGTGAAGCACACTCTTTACAGGTAAGAAAATTAATATTTATTTTTAGATATATAATTTATAAAAGCAATGAATATAATCTTTGTTATGGGGTTATTTGGAGATTGTACTTAAAATCATGTGATCTATTTGCCAGGTATGAGTGTTCTCTCTTAACAATTGTGTTTGGTTTGCAACTTAGTTATAGTTTTTTGGTGTTTCGATTTTTTAAATAGTAAAAGATTGGAGAGAAGCAGAACATCAAAGGAATTAAAATGTGAAGCTTTAATACAGGGGTAGAGAACAAGTTTGGGTTGGGTAGCCATATGACTCTGTAAGTTCCATGTCTGTGGACACAGTTGGGTTCCTTGATGGCAAGTGATGTGTGAATCCTAGACTCTGCTGACAATAGGAGGAGGGGCCCATCCCACTGCTGACCAAGTGGTTGCCTGCTCCATGTTTCTTTTACCCTCTTCGACACAATCATACTCCCACTGTCCATCTCACTCTCACTGTACATATTCCCACAGGATGACCAAGGCAGTTTTCATTCCAAAACCAGGTCTGAAGCCCAAGTGAAACAGCTCTAGAAAATCTGTTTCAATCAATTGATTACGCCAGGGGACAGGGCTTGAAGGCCACTCCCCATTCCCTGTAAGAATACTGTATAGAAACAGAAAAACCATGCTAGATCAGGCCAAATGTCCACATAGTCCAGCATTCCATACAAATGGTGGCAATCAGCTGCTCATAGGATGGGAGCAAGATCTTTGCCTGTCCAAGCTCCTCAGCAACTGGTTTATGCAGGCATGCCATCTCTGCATAAAGAGGTGGCAAATACTCTGCAATGTTAGTAGCCGTAGATATTCCCTGCTTCCATGAATCTGCTCAAGCCTTATAGGTTTCTGGCCATCGTTACTTTCTGTAGCAATGCATTCCACATTTTAGCCATATGTTGCATGAAGAAGTACTTTATATACAAGGAGGTTCTGCCATCCCCCACAGGCTGGATCAGACCTTTAGACCAGAGATTCTCTATCCCTGCCCTGAAGGATCAAGCTCACAGTATGGGGGGGGGGGGGGGGGGGCTCTTTCTTCCAGGCATTTAAAGATCTTTGTAAAGTCATTTAAAAATTTGTCTTAAGGCCTGTTAAGATCAATGTTTAATTTTCTTCTTTGTTTAATGCTTTATTGCTGATTTTATTTTATCTAGTTAGATTAAAGATCTTATTAGGCTATAAACTATCTGATGTCTAGTTTTTACTGTTCTATTATTTTAAAGTTAGCACCCTGCTAAGAAGACTGTGTTGAATGAACAGTATATAACAGTTAATAGAATCATAGAATAGTAGAGTTGGAAGAGGCCAAGAAGGTCATTGGGTCCAACCCCCTACTTTTGCAGGTCACTAGTTTACACTACCCCACTCAAAATCAATTAAGTACAAAACAGATTTAAGTTAGTTTTAAACAACTTCACACTCTTCAGCAGCTTCACAAAACTGTTTCCTTCTTCTCTAGTGATATTGTTAGAGTTTCTTACCTGGGAGCAATGACAATTAAAAGCTTGAAACTGGTTTAACTGTGTGATTTAAGATATAAATATATACTTAACAAGATTTATTTGTTATGTTTGTAAGTCTTTGTCAGTAATGGTTGCCACAAGTGAAGGATCAATACGCTATTGGCCAAGTCTTGCCCAGGAAAGTTCATATACTGAGACATATACCGATTTTGGAGGTGCTCTGTGCAGTTTTCTAACAGCTGTGAAGGTAAAGTAGGAACTTTGCCATATATTATGGAAGTTTAGGCACACTTATTAACAGTTTGGGGAAATCTGGATTGTCACTTGGCCATTTTCCAGAAGTTAAGATAGGGGTGGGTGGGAAAAATATTTAAGAAATAGAAGAGAATTTTACTTGGAAGTGAATCATAGAATAGTAGAGTTGGAAGAGACCAGAAGATCATTGGTTCCAACCCCCCTGCTATTGCAGGGCACCAGGTTACACCATCTCATTCAGATGACTATCCATATATTTGTAGAATAATTAGTGATTTAGCGAGTCTTAAAGCAAAAGATAAATATAATTTCTGTGAAAGGCTGGATGAAACTGAATTGGGTTTGTTTTCTTTTAGGGAGGAAGCTTCATTTTATCATCTTCCAGGAGTCATTTCATCCGACTGACGCCAGACAATAGTGGCAAGATTCATCAGCGTAGCCTACCTCAAGGGCAAGGCATGTTTTCTGGGATAGGACGGAGAGTTTCTTCTTTGCTGGGGATTTTGTCTCCCAGTAATGATGCAGCAGTAAGTCTTAATATGGGTTAACTTTAACTGTACTGTTATATTTGGATTTCCAGTTTCTTTATTGTGAGGAAAGTGTTTATACAGTGGACATGGAGAACCCTTTTTCTGTCCAGGGTTGCATTGCTTCAGAGATTATCTACTGTGGGGCAAAATGTATGGAGATGGTGGAGAGAGCCAGCCCCTTTTTTCTCTTCCTCACATTTCTGTCCAGGAGTTTGCCAAAAGTAGGGCAAATCATGCAGTCAGTCTGAAGTGTTCACTTTTGAAATAGGGTCACAAGTCACACACCCCTCCTTTACAGCACTAGTTGTAAAGAGTAGTATAATTATAGAAGGTGCATGTATGTGATCATGATATTGCTAGATGTAGGTATTAACAGTTAGACTTTGTGTCTTCCAGAACTGGTTTTTTATCTGACTCCTGTCACATTCACAAAACACTCATTCTCAGAAAACAGGAATGCAAATGTAATGCCAAAAGCTTATGAGTGTTTGTTGCCAGAAAACTAGATTTTCTCTTGAGAAAGTACTTTGGTTTTTTAGTCACTACATTTTTTGTCACATTTAGACTTCAGCATATTGTTGGAGAAAGCTCCATTAGTGAATCTACTATAGACTTGATTGTTGTGTAGAATATATTGGATGATTGCCATAGATGCTCTGCCACAACAGCCTGTGAGATCAGTGAGCAACGGCACCTATGAATCACTATTTATGACTGAGCCGCACAGCCAATACATTCCTCATACCCATACCTTATTGTGAACACTTCAGTACTCAATCAGTGAAAAGGAGAGGGCTTGCATGAGAAATGTAGCTAACCAAACTCAGAAAGTACAGAGAATTTAATTGTCAGTTTTAGAATTTAGGTAGCAAGCAGTTCTGTTTCTGGTAACCTCAGTTAGAGAGCTACATTGAAACAAACACTAAGCTTCTGTCCATAATTTATGTTTAATGCAGCTTTCTAGTGTTCTTTTGGACAAAAATGGTTCAAGATTTTATGCAGTGACAAGCTCAAATCTTCACAAATGGGAAATAGATGATACTACAGAACGCCATGTTCTGAGTTGGGATATGAATAGAATACTTAAAGAAAGCATCATGGAATCAATATGGGTAAGAGATACTAAATGTGGAATATAAAAATAAGTCTTTGCTTTATTTCTGGTATTTTAAATATGTTTCATTTGTACAGGGATCTGAAAGTAACTATGAAGACATTAAAGGAGATATTAACGTGCAATATTTGGATCTTCAGCAAAATCAGTAAGTTCTTGTTTAGCAAGTAGGGGAGCCTCCACTGCATAAATGTATACATAGTACTTTTCCTGTGAAAAGTTAATTATTCTGTGCCACATTTCCCTTCATTTACTTCCTAGCCTTGAAATTTGAGTATATTTTCTTGTCCAAAAGGAGTTGCAATCAGCTCAGGAAAGTTTGAGCCAATGATGGTTGTTCCAGAATGCCACTTGGGCACTTGGTAGGGTAGCTGTTACTGAGCTTGCCTAGCAAGAATGTCAAGGGAGTTTTGCAACTCTTGTAGAACAGCTTGCTCACTACATCTCTGTATCCATGATGGGATCAGTTGCCTGTGCTCAGACAACATGGCAAACCATTGTTGGTTCAACAACCTCTAGAGCAAGCCATTTATTATCAGTGTGACATTGCCCACTGACATGCGACTCTGCTAGAAGCAGTCACGGTTTGCATGACATGGCAAAACACCATAGCTAGTTATTCACAATGCATCGTTGTGTCATGCAAGCCCAAGCACAGACTTCATCAAACTACTGCTTTTCCCCTTAATCCTGAAAGAGAGATGACTGGGCACTTTTCATTTTCTTTAATTATTGCAAATACTTAAGTCAGAGGCAGAAAAGTAGCTAATGGTGCAGGGATAATAAGACAACAGTTGTAGGTCAAGGAAGAGGAAAGTCTGTAGAGTGCTCATATTTTCCTTGTAGCCATAGCAACTGAACTTTTGGGAGTAGTGGGACTTGGCATTTCAAAACATAATTATATTGCAATCTTTTATGTGTCTGCTTAGAAGCAAACCCATTATGCTTAAGGGATTTTACTCTCACATACAGAATTGCAGCCTTAATTACTTTTTTAAAAAGATTTAACAAAATAGTTTGTGTAATACAATCAGGACTGTTCAAGGAAATGTTGTCCTAGTCCTTCCAGGAGCCAAGTAATATCTTTTACCAGTTAGCAGTTACAGTATTTTAAATTAATATTTTGAACATTTGGTTTTATGCAGAATGTAAAAGCATTAGGGGGTGCATTTTCTTAAGATACTATTTTAAAGAAAAAAGCAGGGGGGTGTTGAATAATTGGAAAACTTGTTGTATTTCTGATTGTTTTTTAGTACGGCTAAAGGTTAATTATTTGTTGTATCATCCAATAAATAGTGATGGACTGGTGATTTTGGCTGCAGCCTGGCATCTTGGTGACACTCCATGTCTCATTTACTATACTTTGGTAACAGTAGAGGATAACAGTTACCCCACAATTGACAACATTACTGTGGAGGTCACCCAGTATAACCCACCTTTTCAGGTAATTTATAATATGCTTAAAACTATGTTGTGGTTCATTAAGTATTGCCCTAAGTATGCTTGTAAGTTTTCTCTTCCTGCCTCTTGTAATACCACTTAAATTGTAAACCTCTCAAAGGGCTTTGACTATTGGGCAGTGTAAAAATAACTGATTACACCGTTTTTAATTTTTATTAATTTAATCATCTCTACTCTTATCTGTTGTCTTGTTTCTGAAGTATAAGTTGTAAATATTTTGCTAAAAGTATTATACCAGAGGTGAAAAAATTTAGAATCAGTTGACTCTTCAACTTTACTTTATAGAAATAGTTAAGAAAGTAAGAGTACAGTCATATGGATTGTACTCTCCATAGATGGAGGAGTGTGAGCTTGGAGCCCCCTAACTATCCTTTGCCTTTCCAGCAAGATCCAGGTAGGCTGGGAGAAGGATGGAGTCAACCTTGCCTCTGTTTAGGTTACAAAAAGCTGCTGAATGGACCTCTGAGCCCATCTAGCTAACTCATCTTTCAGTGAATTGGAGGAAGTGGAGAGACCACAGGATTCTGTGTACAGTTGTCCTTCTCACCCACCAGCATGTGCTTCATTTTCTCCCTTTCTTGCTTTTCTTATGTGGCTGAGTTTCAACCTTATTTGAGAAGATTTCTGGGTGTCTGGGACATGGTACAGGGTTAAGCAGGGAAGATCCATGATTTGGATTGCCTCTTCTCTCTTCACAATTTCATCTACAGGCAGAAAATGTATGACTTTTACACGACCTGTAAAACAGTCAATGATTTATTCCTGTATGCAGTAAGAAGTGTGTTGTGTGTGTAAAAGATGTTTTTAAATTAATGTATTAATACTTCTGGAAGCAGCGCAGGACGCCAGGGAATATATTACAATATAAAACTCTGCTTGTGTGTCACGTGTCATTATGGAAAATTAAGTGGAATTAGCATCTAGTGATCCACAGAGCTGTCACTTGCAGCATGCTGTCCCTGTCCCAGTGGGCCCGAACTGCTAGTGGTCTGCTGCTTAAGCATTTCCATGAAGTTTTGATGGTTGATGTTAGGCTTTCTATCACATGTTTGTGGCAAATATTATAATTGGCATGTCACTCATTATAACACTTAATGGAACATTTTTCAGCCAGAAGAACAGATGTGTCATTTAATAGTCCCAGATTTCTCCAACCATGCTGCCTGTCTTTACACAGAAGATGAGGTATTTGCTTGCTCAACTGGAACAGGAAGAACCCCCTTGCCACAGGAGAAAATTATTTTCAGTGCACAAGGTAAGAATGCCAAATAACTTTTAAAAATTATGGATGATGTTTACTAAGCCAATGAGTGTGTTTTCAATGAGCATTAAAGTACATTGCCAAAAATTGTGATGGCTGTAGCAATTGTTCTTCTTACTGTTGCCTAAATAACTTGTACAATTATGGAACTGAACTTAAATCTCAGATTTAAGAAAAAAAATTGTTTTGCACAGGGTTGTGCCTCTGGCTACAAAAACTTTTAAGTAAATTCCATCTTGTACCTTTCTCATACACTTTTAGTAATCCTGCTTATTATCTAGCTTAGCAAATCTTGAATATTTAACATCTGTGCATTCTGGTGATGCTGGGTTGTTGTTTTTTCTACTTAGGTGATAGAATTTTAGGAGCAGGTTCCTCTACGGGACTCCCAATTTTTTTTGCTAGAAAAAGTGGACTTGTGGCCATATATTCAAGGGAAACCATTTCTGTGCTTCCTGAAGATGTTGAGGATTCGTTAACCTCCTCTGTAGTGGATCCAAATGATGAGGTAATACTAGATAATTGGCACACATCTGAAGAGAAGGAAAAATGTTGTTCATTTTAGACTGACATTTATTAAAGATGCATAATTTTTATAGTAGATTTTGTTAAGCAAGTTAGTTCCTTCAGAGACCGCATATTTTGCCATAATGTACTTTATGGAAGGTTTATTCTGCCTTAAAGCTTTATATTGTTCTCTGTTTTTCATTTTAGAGTATTCCTTTTGATACTGTTTCCAGGTTGGATATTATAGCACAAGAGGATAAAACTAAAATATTAAAATCTGCATTCTTACAGTTTTGCAGGTACAAAATAAATGTAATATTAAATTGTTTTCATTCTAGAGAGCAGAGTGTTTTTGTAGAACAACAGTCACATAAAAGGATTTCTATTGCAATATTTAGCCTTTAGAACATTTTCTGTTTAGTTTTTGTTAGAAAATTGTTCTCACTGTACACATGGGTGTTTCTGTGGAGTAGACTGCTGATTGGATATTTTAACATAGAATAACACAAGACTTGTGGCACATTAAAAATATATTATTCCTTTTGTGGAGCAGGGTCAAAAGTAGAATAGATTCCTAAATTTACATAAATACCTATGTTTGGGGTGAGGGAAAATAGAGGAATGTCAGAAGTAGTGATAATGAATTAGGTTGTGTTTATGATAGCGCAAGCATACTGTCATTGGTAAACAAATGAACTCATGTAATGTAAAACAAATAAAGATGTAAAATCTCTTGACATTTTGAAGCCATAGAAAGATCACATTTTTCCAGTATTAGTTTCAGGGGAAAAAACTAAAGTTTGGGAAAATGGAAAAATGTACAGTGCTTTTTTTCAAGTGCTCTTTAGATATCTGAAGTCACTTAGTTGCTTTGGGATATCCTTCTCCTACCTGCAACTGTCCTAGTTGGAAATGTTCTGTAATGCTTGGAGTTGTAATACAAAATAACTGGCAGGCAACAGGTTGGGCAAAGCTGCCTTAGGAACTCTGTGTATCACAGAGTTGTTATTAGAAGCAAAAATGTTTAAAAGTAAAATCAGTAAATTTAATTATTTCTGAATATAAGAACCTTTAAGCGATTTCAAGCTATTATTTAAAGAATGACTTTTTCTTATTTGTAAATAATTTCCATTAATAAACATCTAATTTGTACAGCCTTCTGTGGATTGACTGACAATTTCTTTACAGACGTGATGTGAAGGGTGCACAAGCTATAGTTGCAGAGCTCTTTCCCATACAAGCAGATCTGGGTGCTAATATTGACCTGGATATGGCTGTAATGCAAATCAGTGAGAATTTGGTGGATGATTACCCTACATCTGACCCACGGTGGGCTGAATCAGTACCTGAAGGTAAGGTCTCATCCAAATAAAATGAACATTATGTTTATACATTCTAAAGACAGTAATCATGGTGTGATCTCTGCAGTGTGGATGGAAATAAGTGCGCAGAGGGAAAATGCCTGTAAGCAGCAGTGATGATATCTGTCAAGCCAGCTGTATAGTTTAAGGCTGAAAGAGGTATTCGGAAAGTCATGAGTTTAGTTCTTGCTAAGATTGTTTCACTTCAGGGTGGAGTTAAGTTACTGCATGTCTGAATGCCCTTGCTTTTCTTTTATGTTTGTTTGACAGAATCCAGTAAAAGTGAATCTTAGTTGCATTTGTCATGAAACCAAAGAAAGTTGTTATACTACCATTTAATCTAGTTAAGAATTAAGTTTTAAAAATTAACTTTGTGTTTGAAAATTAGGAAAAGATCATTTTAAACCCTCTTTATTTCTTTTTTAATAGAAGGTGTTAGTTTCAACAACCAGTCCATCATTCTGCTTCGCCAGCTGGAAAACAAGTCACAAGCACATTCTCTATTTATTGACTTTCTTCGTCAGGTATGTTCCTTATATTGTCAAGGAGAAGCACTGATACAAAAATGGCATAAAATATTTTTATTTACAGTTCTTTCTATCTAAGGTGGGTCTATTTGGACATCTGGACCGTGTTCATGTAAGAGGCTTGCCAATGGCAACTCGATGGTTACTCTGTGAACATGCAGAAAAGTTAGCAGCAGCCATTGTTCTCAAAAACTATCACTCCAGATTGCCAGAAGTTGTGAATGCTGCAATTCGGATTGCTTTAAACAAAAAAGAAGATGATGTCCCATCAAATCTGACACCCGCAGATGTTTTCTTCAGAGAGGTGAAATAAATCAGTTCTTAAAGTAACAATGTTTTTCTCTATGAATAAGATCATATTCAAATATGTGAGCTGCCATGTAACATCCTAGGTTTAGATCAATATCAAGTGTGATTTAGCAGAGCAAAAAGCTCAATAGAAAATCTGATGGACTAATTTTTCTCTAGGAAGCATCTGCCTAAAATCTACCATTACTGATTTTTAATAATGAAAGCTGAACGGCCGAAAAGCTGATACTTCTGTAAGATGGGCAAAGCAAATCCAAAGAATAGGAGGAGCTGTTGCCGCTCTATTCTCATTTAGCTGTTGTAATTCAGTCATGGAAACAGGATTTGTGAGGCTTCAGGATGTTGTGGAACCTTAGTGCTTCTCCCCTTCCTCTTCATTTGCATCCTCATTCAAGGTCAGCCTTGTTCAGCCATTGCTGTGCTTTCTGTGCCAGGTAAAGAAGGCAGTGGAGGGAAATACCCAGAGGCCATAAAAATGCTTTCTTAATGTGCTAAGTAAATCACTTAACCGCTTAGTGCATAAAATGTCAGATTGGATCACTGTAGTCAAGAAAACATGTTAATTGTCAAAGTTGCTTTTTTGTTTGTTTTTCAGGTATCGCAGATTGATACAATTTTTGAATGCTTGCTGGAAAAGGAAAAACAGGTCTTGAAGGATATACCAGTTCAGTCTGAGGAATGGGCTGAAATAGTTATCAATGTAAACAATATTATAAAGGTAACACTTCTTAGTGATTCAATTACAGTGAGTCAGAACTACCACAATGGGTTGCACTGAGTGCTGTGCAGACTTCTGCTTATGTAACAAAATGTCCCCTTCTTTTTCTCCTTACAGTACCCCCAGAAAACTCTTCTAGAGTCTTCCAATCCTCCACAGCAATTTTAAGAGTGTGTAGGGGACTACAGAGAGGAGGGGGTTAGTGGACAAACATTTCACTATGTGACCTAAAAATGTGGGGCATAATCCCATCCAGTTTAGTACTTTTAATTATGCTTGGTTTCAGTGGAAAAGTTAAGCATGTGCTTAAATCACTGCAACTGAAATCTATCGGACTTTAATGGCACAATCCTATGCATGTTTAGATTGAAAAAAGTCCTCCAACTCCCAGCATTCCCCAGCCATGTGCTAACACAAGATTTAATAGGAAACTAAATCCATATTACATAGGGCATTTAAAAGGAAAGAAATGGAGGTTCACAAAGGTTCTTCCTTCAACTTAAAGTACTGAACAAATCAGTGATCAAAACAAAAGGAATAAAGGAGGAGGGTACAATTGTAATACAGGGTATGTAAAGGTAAAATTACTAAAATGTAAAATAATCATCATGTATCCCAAATATTACCATATATGGGTAATAACTCCTGGCAAAGGGTAAGAGCAATTTGAGAGCACCTTCTGTTCCTGACACTATTGCAGATAAATAAGTAGAAATCTCAGTATTACACAGCACTCACAATGTATGTATGGTGAGTTGTTTCTCTACACAGTTTTTCATCTTGAGAACTGAGATGTGTCTTTTGAAAAGATTGCCTGTGTTTATAGAAGTACAGAACAAGTGGAACTTAAAACAAGTTTTGCAGAATGTGCTGTGTCCTAAAAAGAGTATTCCTGTTCTAGCCAATAATTTTCCAATTGTCTCTGCCTTAGGTTGTATTTAAGTTTTTATCCAAGAATATATGAAAATTTTAAACTTTGGTATATTCTTAAAAGGGGAAACTTGTGCTATGTAGTCTTCAGGTGTTCCACCAAACATGCTGATACTTCTCTCTTGGTTCTCAGTTTCTATTTATACTTATGATGGTGCTCACCAGTTCAGATGGCCAGTACTGATAGGCAGGGAGAGTAGGCTGGCAAGATCATTGTTTTTCTTTGCTACTGTTCTCCAGGATATACTACAAGCTGCAATCCAAGATCGTCAGTCTAAAGCCTCATTATATAAAATGAGAGAGCCCTCTGAAATGGACCCTGAGTATGTTCCATGGACAGGTGAGGATAGTGAAAATGTTACATATTGTGCTGCTGTTTGAAGCACAGTATTGCTGTATTATCTGTATGGAACTTACACATAGAAGAATGTTTTATTACGCTTTAAATTTCTTGTCCTAGCTCCAAGTTTCAAACTGTGTGTTTCATAAATTCCCGATAGACTCTCTTGTACATGAAGATGTTAGTGTTTTGTTTCTTACATTCTTGTTCTGAATGTAAGTTAGCAAGTCTGATTGCTTGGCAGCATTATGGTTTCTGACATGCAACAAATACAGCTCTCTGTACACCCTGATATAAACAATATTTAATGGGGCTATTAGCGGAGAGAACATTTTAGATGATTTGCTTCGGAAACTTATGCCAAACTTACTTGGATTAAATTATATAGGTTTTGGTATGACATTTGAAATAAATGTGATTCCTCAGCCACAAGGTGAATTCTCACGTTTTCTTCCCAAAAAGTACAGATGAGAGCTGAGTGAATATGCAATCCAGTCTGTTCTCTTCAGAATAGAATATTTGGATGTCTGAAACATTTCTGACATTATAGCATGTCATGCCTGTAGTAGCTTGGAATTGTCACTTGCAAGAAAGTAGTAATTTTTCCCCTAGTCTGATGTGATACATTAAGTTCTAAAAATCTTCCTTTCTGCTCTTGAGCCATATTTATGTGTACCTTTTCCTTTTATTGCTGGGCAGATAGACTTTTGGTTTACTGAAAGTCTTGTGTTGTGGATGATGCTAACATTTGAATACCTATATTTTTGCAAGTTCCTTCTGTCTTGTCTTTGACATATTTGCTATCGTGTAGGTTCACACATTTTATATGTCAAATAGGAAATTGTTTGTTTGTTTGTGTTCTCAAGCGTCTGTTGGTGTGCGTACAGCAATAGTCCAGCAACATGAGATCATTCTGAAGAAGGTCTATCCACAAGTTAACAGTAAGCTTCGTAGCACAGTGACAGAACAGCTGGTGGCACTATTAGATTGCTTTCTGGATGGTTATGTTTCTCAGCTTAAATTTGTGGACCGGCCCGAGTATCAGGAACGATATAACAGTTTGGAAATGGAATATATACAGAGAAGATCAGAATTACTGTCACCACTACGTAAGTGTTGCTATTATTTTACAGAGTGCTGTTTAAGCCCCTACTAATGATAAGAGAGAGAGAGGGAATAGGAATATTCTCTCTTTTAATTTGCATTTTCAACAGTGACTTATTTTTTTGCTTCTCAAGAGAATTCTCTTAGGCTTGTAGCATCAAATCAAATGAGAAATAGAGCAACATTTCATAAAGTAGAGTTTAGTTTTAAAGTATTTGTTACAGAAAAGTGTTGGGTTGCTTTCACTAAAGCTATATATGGGGTGGGGAAATCATTTACAAGGAATTATTAACACAATTTCACATGTACTAATTCATCATTGCCAATTCCTCATTCTTTGGCTAGGAATAGAACACTGTGGCTAAAGTCCATGTGGCTACTGCTTAAACAGGGACTTGTCTGAAATTCCTTTTCAACAACTGAATTCTAAGGTGCTTCTTAAATTCTCTCTGATTACTTAGCTGGATTCTTAAGTTGCTTTGCAGCTTTTGAATGTATGCAATGTTTGCAGTGAGTGGCATTTTGTTGGACAGCTACTGAGTGGCTCTTTCACAGCTTGCAATCTTTTGCAGTCTTAATTGTTCATTATGACTTCAGAGCTCTGTAGCTCTGATAAGGTATTTTTATTTAACATTTATGCACATATTTTAAAACTGTTAGATTTAATTAGCCATAAGTTTATATACATTTTTCTTAAAACATTTTAATAACCCTATCACTTTTAAATTTTACAAAAGCTATATTTAGGCACTACTTGTGGCCTTTTCAAAGGAAGTAGATTTTAATGCAAATATGTTGCTCATTTATTGAACTTGTGCAGGATTCAAAACCTTTTCTCAGGAAAGCCATATTATGTATTTTCCTAACACTCCTCTGTTTCTTGCTCTGAAACATTATTACACAGATAATAATAACGCAGTAATATCTATTCTTGAGAGCTTATGATATTCTTGATAGCAAGTAGATTGTATATCCTGTCTTAGTTATGCTACATATATTACATTACTTTTCTAACTTGCCTTTTTTCCTCTTGCAAAGAACCCAAGATGGTTTGGATAGTCCTTATCCACTCCATTATATCCTCACAACAACCCTGTAAGGTAGATTAGCTTGAGATTGAGTGACTGGCCCAAAGTTTCTTGGCCAAGTGGAGTCTCGAACTTGGAACTCCCTGGTCCCCAGTCCAACACTCTAAACACCATGCCATATTGGCTGTTTTACTACTTTGTATGTGGGAATTCATCCCCACCATTTAATACCCCTGTATCCTACTTTTAAAACAATGTTGATAGTTTGTCTGTTCCCCCAGCTCAAAGTAGTCTGCCATTTTAAAACCTTTTAATATATGTATGTATGTATTTTATTGGGGACTCTGTTTTTCATCTGTAGAACAGCTATCCTGTATGTGAGAGTTCATGCTGCTGGTAATGCATATTAGGCACATGTGCTTAGAGAAAAATATTTCACAGGTATTTAATTACCATCAGCATGTAGAAAAGTTTTGCTATTCATGCAATGGACTGAGCTGAAAGGACCTACCAGGGTAAAACAGTTTAAAATATTGAATCTGTTTACAAAATCATGAGGAGCTGGTTAAAAGGACAATCAATGCTACATATGTACTTCCAGGCAGTATAAATATCTGTATATCTATTAGTGATCTTTTTCCTTGATTGTTTTTCCAGTTGCACTCGGACAATACCAGTTAGCTGCTGCTCTGGCAGAAAAATATTGTGACTTTGATATTTTGGTGCAAATGTGTGAGCAGACTGATAACCAGCCTAGATTACAGCGTTACATGACCCAGTTCGCTGATCAGGTAACATTCTTTATTCATTCAAGTGACAGGCTGTTAATTAAGAGCAGTTTATAGGAAATATCTCAAAAGTGTTGTTTCAAGATTATGAGGGTACATGTTTTCTTCTGTTAAGCTCCTCTTTTACTACACTGGGAATTTAATGGTCAGGCTGGACAGCTGCCATTAGTAATTTCCATTTCAAATCCTACTGTTTTCCATATATGTAAACCTATCGAAGACCCTCATAACTTACTGACAGAATATTCCAATGTGCTACCATCCTGCTGAGTTTCCTACTCAGCTGCCGTGTTCAAGAATGTGACCAAAGGACTATGAGGTTTTTTTTTTTTTTAACAAGTCATTGTGTAAAATATGCACAATCAAGCAAAACCAGGTCAACAGGAAACACTTGGTTTACATCTTTCTATTCAGTTACAACTGGCTTCAAGGTTGCAGTGAGCTTCCCAGCCTTAGGAATAACCACTTGATGACCATCACCAGGTCAGGGGAGGTTCTGATGAGGCTGAAACAATACAGAATACAGTGGTTCTCCTGCTCGCTTCTTGAAGCATCTAGATAAATAATGGACATGGAAAGTAAAAGAAACTAACTGCTAAATAAAAGGAAATAAACTGTCATAGCCTGAACTGGACTCTAAGGGAGAAAAGTGCATTGTTAGAGGCCAACCTTTCACTGAAATATCAAAGTAACTTGATTCATTAGCTAGGATGGGAAACTCTTAAGAAGTGTGGGGCCTGTGCCATGAGACAGCAGGAACAGAAGCAGAAGTTGGATCCTTCCAACATTGTTGTTCAGTAAAAGGCAATAAGTAAGGATGATGAACAGAAACAAAAGCCCTCCCTTACCCGAGACGAGGTGCAGTTGTGTGATTGCTACAGGAAGGGAATCCCTGAGTGGAGGAGGGACAGAGTCATGTCCACCTTAGGAAAGGATGCCAGCTTGCCAAGAAAGCAAACTTCATAGAACATTTCTGCCCATCTTAAATCTTTTTATCTGCCTTTCCTAAAAACTTAGGGTGGAAACACACATGAGCATAATTGGTGATAAACTGCTTACTGAAAGTAAATATGCAATCCTTTTTGGATTGGTGAGTGCATTTGGAGTTTTGAGAGCAAGCTCTGGACATTTATCCAAAATGGCTACTTCAGAGGGGCATGGTCAGCTACAGAATACTTATTTTCCAGGAGGCAAACTGGTGGAGGTAGAACAGAAATAACTTGCTCGACCCATGTACAAGGCACATCAGTTCTAGGTTCTAAAGCACCAAGTCATTCTTCAAACCCACAGTTTTCACAGAAAATTAAGTTGACTCAGAAATATAGAGTAGTCAAGAAACTGAATATAAAGCAAGAAGTGCAAGGATGTGAGTCACAAATACCAAATCATAGATTTGGTATCAAAAAGCACAGCAAAATATCCATTTCACAGCAAACTAATGATGTTTACAAATGTGCATAAATGTATATACATGTGCAACCTAGCCACTTAATCACATTCTCCCACACACAGAGAATATAAGTGAAATGCACCCCACAAATAAATGCCGGAGTACACCAACATGTTCTGATTCACAGAACCCACTCACTACAGACTACACCAAACCAAGCAAGCCAAAAATATGCATTGAAAGAAATCTGCCTAGACATTGCAGAGCAAAACTTAGCCCCTCAGAGTACTTTCTCTCTTCCAATTTTTTTAAAAAATGAGAAGTCTATGAGAGCCCAGTTGAGGACTGCAGCCTTACATATACGCACGGAAAAGGACATGGCTTCCAGGATAGGCATGGATACTGCCACATTTCTCCAGAGTCATGAACATACTCTTCCTGTTATCTTGTTTGTATGCATGCTTGTGCATGCATGTACTATTGATGAGAATAAATGAAGGAGGTTTTAGTTCTATATATATTTTCTAGCTTCACTATTAGAAGAGAGCTACAGAACCAATTTGATGTACTTTTATTCCAGAAATGGGCACTGTATATTTAACTCTTTTGTTTAGTCTTGCTACTGTTGGAATGTAGTCATATCATAACTGAAAATTTGCTGAAAAGTATGGCTCATTTACTGGAGGACTTAGTTCCAAGCTTTCTGCTAAAACATATTAAGAGAGTAGAGTCATTACTTTTACATTAATTGTGTGAAAATATTTACTTTACCACATGACTAATATTTTTAGTGTAAGTTCCCAGTTTTGCAAGGAGGTACCATTCTGAACAGCCATGCTTACTCAGTTGTAACTTTTAGAATTTTTCAGATTTCCTTTTCCGTTGGTATTTGGAGAAAGGGAAACGAGGGAAACTGTTATCACAGCCCATTGCTCAGCACGGCCAGTTGGCCAGCTTCCTACAATCTCATGAACATCTGAGTTGGCTACATGACATCAACAGTAATGATTTGGAAAAGGTACGTTGTATTATAAAGTACAAGACATTTAGAGACTCTTTTCTACACTAATCCAGCCATGTGCTGCCTAGTGCATTCCAGCACAAGGTATTGCACATTCTGTCATACAAGATATGTGCGCTGTGTTGTGGGAGGGCTTCCAAATAGCTCTTGCATGAGTTCACGCAATCTCACTGCCAGAGTTTCTTCCATTCATGCCTCTTTGAATTCTATTCCACACAATTTAAATCTCTTCCTTAAAGTAAGAAGAATGTATATAAGGCAGTCTAATTCTTTGAAACACTGACACAAAAGTCAGTGTAAATTCTTCAGATGTTTTTACAGTTCTTAAGAAATGGAATTTTTAATACAACATTTTTCTTGTTCAACTGCTAGTTGTTGTAGTTTTTCAGTGTAGCCAGGTGAATGTACTTGTTTTGTTTGTAAACTGCAAAGTTCATATAAATGTTTGAAGTCATATTCCCCAGTCTAAATATTGTTATAATAGCACAATATTGTGAGGGGTTTTTTTTGTTAAATCTGGCCAATATATTTTATCTTTTTGTGAATATTTTGGAACCTGCCCACATTTTAGTGAGTTCTTCTTATTTCTGATAGCTGTATCTCAAAACATTTTAAAAATAAACTGAAATCTTGTGAAGAAACTCAATAGAAAGCAACTCAATTGATTTTACAAATATATTATTAAATACTCTTTTGTAAAAGTTATATCTGGCACTGATGTCTAGGTAACATTAATGGTACATTTTTGGTTATTGCTATTAACCCTAGATCTGTAATGGTGACTAAGTTATATTTGCACTCTGAATATGTTTATGCAAAAGAAAGTCTCACTGAATTAAGTGTGACATAATAAGTGTGTTTAGGGTTGCAACTTTAGTGTAGGATAGGAAGAAAACTCTTTTCAGCAATCTCAGAATTTGATCATGCTTCTTACAGAACACTAATTTTATTTAGATTGCCCATAAATTATATTTTAGGAAGAATTTCCTTGTTTAGCATCTCTTGTTTTTCTTTTGGTCTTCTCTAACTTTAATATTCCATATTTGTCAATTTTAGGCTCACCGAACACTACAGAATTTAGCAAATATAGAAACGCGGTACTTTGTGAAGAAGAAAACTCTTCTTGGCTTAAGTAAATTATCGATGCTGGCTTCGGATTTATCAGATGTGATAGTAAATGAGAAAATTGACGGTATTCCTTTTTCTTTTCTAAGGCAATGTTTAAAGTGTCTTGTATATATTTAATAGCCCTCTGTTAGAATTCTGTTCTGTACCCAAACAGCATGGTGGTTGAGTGATAGTACAAAATGTGGATAGTAGTGCCAGGGTTTTGTTTCCCAGAGTAATGTATCAATTCTGCACTGATCATCTCCTTTTTAAAAGCTATCTCCTGTATAACTTTTTAAGAAAATCACCATTGTGCTTGGAATACAATCTTATTGATACACCATGTGAACTAACTATCCAGTTGCTCGCAGAGATGCAGGAGGCATGAACTGCAAAAATGCTAGTTGCTGGCCACTGTTTTGCAGCCTTATTTTTGTTCAAGGTTTTGCAAGGAGACTCCAATTAACCTACTCTTTTCAATATTTGAGTTAAATAATAAAAGAATGTTACTGTTTTTATACTCTGTAACTATAGTAATGTGTACTATCCTTCTGTTTCTCTAAACATATATAAGAAATTACTGAGCAAGAGCGCTTTCTGCTGCACCAAGAAACATTACCTGAGCTGTTGCTGGCTGAGAAAAAATTAAATCTCAATGAAATGCCTGTGTTAAGTGCCCCCCAACTGATTGAGGTATGTGCTACTAGTTGTCTTAACAGTATTTTTAATTTGAATTTCTTGCTGTGAACTCATACAACCCCTGACACACATCCTAGTTTGTTGAGCAATATGTTCATAGCTGATCTGAATAAAAATCCAGAGTAAGCCTCTGTATAGTCAGCCCAAGGTTGAGCTGAGTTCAGCTTCTTTTCCCCAGAGTAGTGTGTGCTGCTTTTCAAATAAAATAAACTTCTGGATAACAAGCAATTTGCTATCACCAAGGCTGGTCCACAAAGATTTTTTTTTGCTATTACCAATTTCACAGCATTACATATAAGATCTTGATCTCCTGAAATGGAGAATAGTAGTAATGGGGGGAAATGCATGTTGATAGCCAACCTGCCACTTTCTGAGTGCATGGACAACCATGTAAATAGTGTTTGGTAATGAACATATGCAGAACCTGTCTTCTTGCACTTTATAAAAAATCCTGTGTATCATGATAGCACTATATAAACATTTGGTTGTATATAGTGTTGTGACTGCATTCGTGAGAAAAGCTTGCAACTCTCATAAGGTGAGATATTCAAAATTTTAAAATGTTTTATTGTAATTTTAATGTCACAAAATTCATAAATCCCAACAATCAACTGGAGATTCGTAAATAGTCCAACTGTAATAGTAAGTGGTTGTAAATGTTTCTTCAGTCTTACTGTTGTTTGTTGTATAGTCTTTCACAGTGCTTTTTTTGTAAAAAAAAAAAAAAAAAAAGTGCTGGAACTCAGTCGCGGGCAGTAAGCACACACACCAATCCCAAGCTGAGCAGCAGCATCCAAAGTAGCTATCTCTCACTATCAGATAGCAGGCACAATAGCAGCCTGCAGGCACTATGTTAATGATGTTTGCTGCTGATCTGCTACGCCTCAAAATCACTTCATAAAATCCATTGAAAAAAAGTGCCAGAACATCGTTCCGGTGCGTTCTATGACAAAAAAAGTCCTGGTCATTCAAAAAGTTTTCAATGGTTTTCATACATTTTTGGAGGTAGTCTCCCATTCTGTGAACCATGTTGTCAAAACTGTATTTGAGGCTGATTCTTGGGTTTATTTTGACAGTTTTTCAACTAATATAACATTTCATAGACAGCATTTAAATATCCCACTAAACCAATCTGTGAATAAGCTATGGTGAGTTGTTCACTGAACAACCCACAATACACCTGAAAGACTACTGAGCTCACGCATGGGTTCTTCTCAGTCCTCCAGCTGGCTTCAGCACATATACCAGTGCCGTTCACAGCAAAACTTGTCTCCCTCTCCGGCCTCCAACCACTGCAGTTTTCATTCACTGACATTGAAAAATGGTGCCTTTAAAAAGAGAATATTTGAGGTTGTGGGACCTTTGTGTAGTTTGACCCCTGAAATTACAGTTTTTAAAAAAATATCATTTGTGAGTTCTTTGCAATTGTGCAAGTGTACGCTCGATGGGTGTCTGAAATATGTAGCTTTTCCTGGTCAATTACCTTGTCTGTTTCAGTTGTCAAAGGGGGAGAACAAAGTGGCACTGAAAGGGTACCACCCACTTAACATACATACATTCCCTGTCCAAAAAAAAGTCTCAAATTTGCTAGCTATATAAAACCAACTCTTTCTTTGGCAACTGTTAAAACTAACTGTTCATAAAAGGAGGATTTCTGAATTACCAAGAGACTTGGGGAAGTTTCGAAAAGCTGGTGACTAATAAGAACTTGTAGGACATACTTATCACACTGCTAAGATGGTGATGTACTTGTCATTGTCTTTTGGCACAAAACTCCCCTTAAGCCACTTCCTTCTTCAGTTGACATCTGTCAGGTGTGTACTGTCAAGTAACCTATATGCAGCCTCACTTGGTCAGTATCTGTGGTTGCTACTTACCACTCTTTGTCAGTGGACACTTACCAGGCCACTGGCCAGCCAAGACAAGACTCCACAGTTCTTGACTGTGATATGATGGATAATTTCCTTTGTGCCCTGGAAGGTATTGGTCAGGAGGGTCCCTCAACCTTTTGGGGAGGCTTTTCAGGGAGCCCACTTAGCTTCAGTGAGGAGATGATGAGAAATGTTCCTTCTGTTCATTTGTCACATACAGGCTTGGATTCTATTTTATACCAAACAGTTCCAAGATGTTAAATATAAATAGATCTTTTGGTGTTTTCCAGGTCTTATGTTTTTCCAGAATATTGTAGATGATACTTGTTTGTCAACCAATGTGGACTTAATTTCTCTAACAGAACACTTATTTGTGTAACTAAGTTCCTAGCACAATAGACTAGGAATGTTATGGCTTAAAATGGTATGCAAATATGAAGCTTATCATATTGCAACCTCACAGTGCATTCTTTCCATTGTAATATAGGTGGAATACATTTCTAAAACCTCAAGCACTCGTCTATCCTATAAAAATACCTACAGCTGAATCAGGACATATTTCAGTGAAAAGGTCACATGAGTTAGAACACAGGGTGGTTCTCCCACAATGAATGCTTAACAAGGTCACTTGCATCATTTTGAAGTCTAAAAATATTTTTGTGTTTCAATCTTTGTAATAGTTATATATATGTGATGAGAACAGGAGGGCTAATGAATATGACTTCAAGAAAGCACTTGATCTTCTGGAGTACCTTAATGAGGTATGTGATTGAATTAGTTTCAGCAATCTGATCTCAAAAGAATGGTTTACACTCTCACTGAAATCCCCCCTCTGTCATCTGAGTAAATGACTATCCAGCCCCTTGCCTGTTTCCTATAGAATACTGAAGTTGACAGCACTCTGACAGTTTTAAGTACTGGCAACTTCCTTTTTATTAAATAGAGCACTTAGTCTGTGAAGTACAGAGGTGTACAACAAAATGTGTATTTCTGTGTTTGTCTTTCGAAAAGGTCACTTTTAGAATTAGTTGCAAAGATTTAATTAACAAAAATCAATAGAAATTTCAGAGTGTACATATGATTCTATATTTTAAGAGAATCTTTACAAATATCACTAGAAGACTGCGGCCAGAGAATCCCAGAGAATAAGATAGATGTTTTTACTGCTGGTGTTCATTATTTTTATTAATTTTAGCTCTTTTGTCATTGTTACAGCATTTTATTGTATAAGTTACCCTGGGAGGGCTTTTGCCCTTGAAAGAAGTCTAGAAGTATTCTAAATGAATTATTACATATATTACATTATATCCCACCTTTTTCTTCTTGCAAGAAGCACAAGGGGGCTTACATAGACCTCCTCCACTCCATTTTATCCATGCAACAACAATCCTGTGAGATTGATTAGACTGACGGTGAAAAGCTGTCTTTTCCCCAGCTTTTTCATATGTTTCTGTCTCTGCGAGGTTTCTTTGGAGAACTTTTTCTGGTTAGCTCAGTTCCCTATTCCCAGAACCCCTTTTCTGAAGCTCATCCCTGCTTTTCCTTTGGGTTCCTTTCCATTGCCTGCTTTAGGTTCTGGGCTTTTCCTTTGTCTTTGTCCCAGAACTTCTTTCCCAGTCCTCAGATTAGCCATGTATGAGATTGTAAGCCTAGTTAAATTGACTTATTTTTTTCACAAACTGAACCATGAACTATTTAGCTTTCTGGGCCATCATAGTCAGACTTTACTTCCTTAGGAACAAAAAATACTTCAAACTGCTTAGATCTGTGGAAATTGTTGATAAGTAAAAGGGTGGCTCAATAGATATGTAGTTTCACAGTGCCAGTCACACTGTAGAACTGGTAACTTTCCTGGAGCATCATTTGTAGATTGAGAAAGCAGATGGTTGCTGCTGCCTTGTCCTTTTCATCTCTGCAGTTTTCCTAATAAAGTTTTAAAGTTGACTATGTCTGTTACTAAGAGACATTTTCCCTGGCTTTGTGCAAAGCTGCTCTGTGCTTGACTACAGTGGAATAAAAGATGTTTTAAAATTCAACCTTCTTCCAGTTCACCACTACTTTCTAACTAGACTGTATTTGTAGTAAGTTCATGCTTTCTCTAACTTGATTATGTTGGCTCCCTCCTTATAAAAGAATGTATACAGCTTTCATAGTATCTTCCATCAGATTTATGTGTACTCTTATGCAGTTAATTTGCCTCTAAAGTCTATCTCTGTCTCAAGAGAGCTTGAGGAAATCTAGCAATTTTTAAGCTGACTTTATTTTTTTTCTCTCCTCTAGTAGCTCTGAATGGACTGATATTGTTTGCATAATCTGAATTTTCCTTACTCTTCAACCTTACATGTTTTTTTCTGTTTCATTTTTCAACCTTCTTTTCTTCCTGCGTCTGCAATATCATCTTTCTCTGTTATCATCTATCCATTCCTCTTTCCAGTGATTTTATGTGCGTCTGCTAAAATCTTTTTGCTTCCATTGTTAGGACTACTTAATTCCTCTCTTTAGGTTTCTGCATACAGTAGCATTTTGAACAGAATTTTGGGCTGCCTATCTCTTGGTAGTCTTCTCTTTCATCAACCATTCTGCAAACTTTTCAAGCTCATTTGGTTCTCTTTTCTTTGTAACACACATTTTTGAGGTTTTGCTGTACTGCTTTTTGATGCAGTACTCTGTCCCTTGACTCCCTTCTTCCCACCCAATCTAACAATATCCCTTTTTAAAACCATCTTCAAAATAAAATAAAATGTACTGTCCTTGAAACCTAGCCTAATTTGTTAGTTCACTTAAGGTGGTAATGGCATAATAAAAACTAAAACTATCATATTTGAATGTATATTGTTTTTCTCCCTTTGACATTTCAAATGTGTTTAATATTCCTTTTTTCCCTCTCTCCCTTTAAATAAAGGATGAGCAAGTGGACGTAAATTATCTTAAACTTAAAATACTTTGCAAAGCTCTGCTGAGAGATGAGTAAGTAAACACTATTGATTTAAAGCATTTCATATTCCTCCTCATCTGAAAATACTCCCAGAGAAGTTTATGTTCCGTTAAGAACAAACAAGACTGTCTTCAAGTTTACAATCTAGAATAGGTAGCGCAAAAGGAAAAGGTGATGAGGTGCAAAGTGGAAAGAAAGTGAAGCAAAAACCTTATGCTGGCTCTGAAAGTTGCAGAGTTTTTATACAGTTTGCTTCAGTGGAAACAGTGCTGGGCAAGGTGCTGCCAAATGGAGCTAGTCTTTTACCATAGCCAGGCAGTACCCTGCTTCCTGTCTCTTTCTTCCATAGATTTTAATATGTTCAAACAGCTAAAGATGGCTCTTCAGAGTATGTTTGCGTGGAGGTAGTTAGAATCCACTTTTCTGTTTGCACATTGTTCCGGACAACCCCTATGACAAATTAGAATACCATGTTCCCCATTTAGTTCTTGAAAACTGATTAGCTTTTAAAACAGTACTACTGTCTAGTCTCTCAAGCTTCAAAATACCAGAATAGATGAAGTTCAGCATTGTGTTCTACGATTAACTGATTGAATCCATAAGCCCTTGCAATACTGAACTGCAACATTGACCTTATTATGATGTGCATTTATTTGAAACACTATGCAGACAGCTACCTGCATGAATATGTGTGCAGCCCAGTCTGTGTATAGGTTCACCCAAAAGTTGGTCCCTTTTAGTTCACTGAGGTTTATTCCTGAACAAATCTATAGAATTTTTGAATTAATCTGTTTTCTCTGCTATAGTAACAGCTTCAGGTTTTACTTAATAGAAATCACCATTTACAAATACTATTAACTCTATGGAAACAAATCTTAAAGTAATCCAATCAAAGGTTGATATCTAAATTGTCAGAGCAAACATTTGTTAGAAATTGATCCTTATTTGAATAGCATGTTTAGCGTTCTAGTAATAGCGTTTTCTCAGTCAGTGGTTCTATAGATTATACATTAAGCATTTATCCTTATTTGAATGAAAAAAATCATCTTCATTATTGAGGCATGCTCATATCCCTACACTGGATGCCCTGAACTATCTGCCCTGTAGAAATTTGCATACTTTTTTATTCTCCAAAGCTATATATGGCAATTAAATTCTTGGGTAGTATCCTGAGGCTGGTGGAGAACACTTTGTGACTTCCTAACATAGCAATGAATTTTGTTTCTCTTATTCATTTGGTTCATTGCTACAGAAGGAAAAATAAATAGCAATGGAGAAAGGGTTTAGGGAAGAATGGATGCATTTTCTCAGCATGCTTTGCTGTTCAATACAAACTTTACATTTAAGAGCAGATATATAGAAAAATCTTATAGTAAAAGTAGTAGCAAGAAAAACTTAATCAAGTGTTCTTGCTCAAAAATGTTTAAAAATGCATTTTGGAAAATGTTACTTAAGATAGGCCTCTCTAATGAAAAGAGGCATTCATTCATATTGAACTAAAACTCAGAACATGATTTCCAAGTTCTCTTGGCTCAGCATCTTGTATCAGAAACAGTTCTAGCAAACTTCTTGTAGGGAGGGTCAAGGTTGAATGCTGAGTTAATCTGCTAATGAAACAATTCACCAATGTAGGACAATACACACTGAAAGCATAATGCAACAACTAAGCCATCAAAAAACTGGTTGTGCAAGCTGCATATCGTTGTTCAGATTTGACCATTCTCTTTGTGTAATACAGGTGCCTTTTGAAATTTGCCTGTTAGAGGGGTCAGGCCAATACTATCACTTCTATGTTATGCTCTTCAAAGCATGGGAGCATGTTATATTAACTATGATACCTTCTACTGATGATATTCAACATTATAATAGCAGATTGCTGATCATGCAGCAGAAGTTTCCCTTCCTTTCTTCTCCACTGCAGCTCCCCATGAGCCCTTGTAACCTACTCCAAACCTCTGGAGAATATTTTGGGTGGACATGGAGACTGAATGCAGAATCGGTCTTGCTGTTTGATGTCACTCCATTAGCAAAAGATACTGTTTGGATACCAGTCTATAACAAGGCCTATCTAATTTTTTTGGTACTTTAGTTTTTGTAATGTGAACAAGCATTTTTACATTCTTAATACTGCCTTAAAATAACTTCTCATGGTAAAGATCCTGAGCGCAAGACAACTGCAAATAATTCAGGTCTGGAAAATACACATGGTAAAAAGCAGCACTAGGAATT
This sequence comes from Varanus komodoensis, assembly GCF_004798865.1. NCBI lineage: Eukaryota > Metazoa > Chordata > Lepidosauria > Squamata > Varanidae > Varanus > Varanus komodoensis. The sequence goes on along the minus strand of NW_025335268.1, from coordinate 27,663,602 downwards.
CTCATTTATCATATTGTTGATCCTTTTATTAATCTTTACAACACACCCTTTAAAAAAAACTTTTGAATTGCAGTTGGTCCAGTTCAGAAGGCAAAGATGATCCAATTGAAGCATCTAAAGACAGCATATTTGTGAAAATAATACAAAAGTTGTTAAAAGAAGGTAAATTTTGTTGTGCTTCCAGAAGTATGTTGCCTGTGAGTCCTGTACTTTAAAATTCTGCTCATACAATAATATCTGTGCTATCAAACTTTTAAGAAGCATTAATAGTCAAGATTTAAATATATAGCTAGCAAAATATAAAGCTTGACTTGCTAAGAGCATATTGCCAGATATGTTTTTTTTAATTTATTTCTAAATTAAAGTGCTTGAAAAGGTTGTGAATATATTGTAGTCCTAAACAAGTTATTCTGAAATGTTTCCAAAAATCACTAAACATTTACAATTTTGATTAAATTGTAGGAGTGCAGCTCAGCGAATATCTGCCGGAGGTAGAAGATTTGCTACAAGCGGATGAACTTGGACACTTAAAATCCAGTGCTTATTTTGAATTCATACTGAAAGCAAATTATGAGCTTTATGTTTACAGGCAGGCATAACATAATTTTGAATCTTAGAAGTTGTTTCTAAAGAATTTTTTTACTTTGTGTAATATTTTCTTAAAGTGTGTATGCTAAATAAGAATGTCTAACCTAGACAGTCATGGCTGACCTAGGATGCTGATCTTTTAACACAGTGTACTGTTATTTGCAATAAAGTATTTACTCAAGAACATTTCTGAAATTAAAATTATTTATGCATCAAAGGTTACATGATATTTTCATCTTATAAAAATAAAATTTTACAAAGTATAGGAAAATTGTTCTGCGCTGCTCTCAAGCAATTTTAAAACAAGGTTTCAAACGGACTTTTTCACTTTCCCAATCTAGTTTCTAGCTTGTTTTCTGCTTCTGTATGTAAATATAATCCATACAATTTTACATCTTATCCTAACAAACAAAATACATATCCACATATTTATATATAAATGATTACTTAGATGCTCACCACAGACTGATAATGCATTCTACTACAATCTAGGCAGTGATATGAAGTCTAGGAAGCAGTTCTTCACATGCCTCTCCTGGAAGATTCTCTTCTCTACTTAAAACCAGGTTCTTTTTTGGCTAGTGGTCTGCTGGATCCACAACGTATTTAAATTATAATGCTTAAAAAGCAGATAAACTAGTATCAATCAGCTTATCTGCGCCATTCTCACTAATGTCACAGGTGAAATGGCCAAACATGAAGACTGCCTGCAATGAAACTTGCGTCGCCTTACATTTTACTTTTTGGCTTGGCCAGATGCCTGATAGAAGAACTTGATCCAACAGCTGAGAAGGTCATAAGTTAAATCAGTTGAAGAGAATCCAGTTTCTAGTTTTAAAAGCACAGCTACCATTCCATGGCTTCTTTTCTTGCTGTGCTAATACGGTTCGAAGAGGAGAGGAGCTGAATATGTTTGGAAGAATAGACTTATCTGGAGATGTTCAAACCAATGTAGAAAACAAACGTATTTGCACTACTAGAAATAGATTCAAAGTACTGCAGAGCAGAGAAGGGGGTTCAGTGATCTGTTAAAATATCAAGTACATTGGCATCTACTGAATAGTTGAGGGGGCAACAATATGCTTTTAAAATGAATAGCAATAAGCAACCTTTCTTTGAAGAGTCTGCCAGGTTCATTTCATTCCTAGGAATATGGATTAAAGGCCCTGCTGGAATTTTCTGTAAATAAGTGCTTTAACTTAATTGTTCTTTCCTGTTTAACAATGAACTCCAAAGTGCTGGAAATTCTATGTCACTATTAAGACCTCCCCAGAGTCCATCAGGGATTTTCACTTCTGTCATTGTTATAGGTAATACATAACTTTTAACCAGAATGCATTTTGAGAGAATGCATTCTCCAAATGTTGGTGTATATTTTAAGTAAGTTATAGTTCCATCCTGTGCCATGGTTACTCAGAAAAAGTCACACTGAATTCAGTAGAACTTATTAACAGTAATTGTGTATGAGTTTACAGCAAGGGCAAAGATGCTTTTCAGCTCAAGAACCAAATTCCACTTCAGAGACATTCTCAGCAGAATTCCAGTGGTGATGAGGCCAAAGGTGACAAGTGGTATATGGTTAGAATATATGTTGTATATCTGTAATCACACAATAATGAAACACCAGTATGTATGCTTATAAATAGAAGGTAAATTGTTCACTGAAACAAAATAATGAACTGTGATACCAGCTCACATGCATACAGGTAAGCCTTGCATCTGCCTGTCTAAAGGCTATACAATCATGCTTGAAGTGTTGGTTTTGGGGTTGTTCTAATCAAACAGGTTGATTATAAGTTGGATCCTCCCATATGAATGCAACATGGAAGTACTGTATAATGAGAAAACAGGTCCTCTGAATGCACCCAAAGGATAGTTTGCCATTATGGCATTAATATGAATCCATCCCACTGAAAATTAAGCTATATAAATATCCTCAGTGTCAATCCAGCAAATTTACAAAAGGGAAAACATGCAGTGAATAATATTCTGATCACTTCTGTTGAATTAGGGAAAAGATTTCTACAATCACCTAAAATCCTGTAGCAGTGGAAATAGTTAAATATAATGACCATATTTTTGTTTTTAAATACATATTGCAGCTTGAAACTGACCCTTCTGAAACCGTAATATGATTTAAATAGGCAAGAAAATGTTGCAGCAAGTAGAGCAATTTTTATGGAGATCAGGTTTATACTTACCCACCTCTCCTTGTAATTTGACTTGTCTCTGTTGTAGGTAAGCACTAACAAATACTATCAGTCTGAGAATGTTTACCATGGAAATGACTATTAGCTTGGAGTATTCAGAGAATATATCATCATTTTTAAAATGTAGGGTATATGAACATTGGCTTAGATATTTATCAAAGGACGATATGCATTTTAAGCAGAGTATTTGTGTACACATGTGGCTTCCTGGAATCGTTTCGAGCCCAAAATTTGCTGTTATTTTTATGTAGGTTGTTTTATTAGTGTATCACTAACTTGAGTGCAAATTGTTTGATTTTGCAGGGTAATCCTATGCGTATCTACATCAAGTCAACCTTATTAAATTATAACAACTCCATATACTAAAAGTGCTTGGTCTCCTCTATCCAATGTCTTCAAATAGGAAGGAGCATGGACTTGTTTTTTCATTTATTTGAATCCAAAAGCATGAAAACTATAGTCATTCTTGATAAAAGGCTTGCATTTTGGTTAAATACTACATTTTTCTGTGTGTGTCTCCATTCTAAACATAGCCCATGGACAATTCTGATTTTTTGTCTAAAGCTAACAAAACTGAATAGGTAATATATATGTGAATACATACACATCAGATTAGACAACTGACATAACTTCAGCATCAAATAAGTCTGGGTGAATGTATGCAGGTATTCAAATGTATAAGCTAGTCATATCATACAGAACTATAAGTGATGTAGCATCTTACCATTGCTACTGCTAGTACCTGTAGTTCTACCCGTAATGAAACCAAGCTTGGTGGGAAAGGATCATGTGCATTTTCTAATCCAGCATTTCCCAACCTGCAGCCTATCACATCAGGAGGACACCAGCTCCCAGCATCCCCCCGCTAGACTGGGGCAAGTTTCTCTGATGATACTGCTTAAGGATGAACTTGAGCGCTAGCTGTAGGATGACTTCCCTGTTTTGATGGTGCAGTGGCACATTTTCATCAATTTTCTAATCAATGCATGTGAAACAAAACAATGTGTGGGCAAGAGCTGCCAACATCTCAAAATGATGGGCTGTAGGAGGAGTGAGCCGTTCAGACCAAAATGGAACTGGAGCTTCCATATCCCTCTTTTTGCCCATTTCCATGGTTAGCACAGACTGAATAAATTATGTCTACATACCTGCATGATTTACACAAGTTATCAGATCCTTTTTCTTCGCCCTGCCTATGAAAAATACTTGGCATCCACTAAAATCGCTGCAGATGTAGCTGTTACTTCCTCTCACTTTGGGCAATGCACTTGCTACTGTCCTCGTAAGGTATCTGTTCAGTCCTGTTCTCTCCATAAGTGGCTGGTCTCATTGCCCAGCCTAAAGGGGACTTGTACTTCCACCCTTTCTCCAATCCCAAAACTGCCATTAACCTCCTCCATGACCATAACTAGATGTGAATTGCTTTAGATATTTTTTTTTTAAGTCAGCGTACCCAAGTGGTATAAATAGCATTAAGTTATGGCAGGCCCATGGTGTATGGTAACCCTTCACTGTAGCCTGGCACCTAGCCAGACCCTTAGATATTTATCATCATCTATATATAAAACTGATTTTGCACAGCATTTTAAGTTGTATTTTAAAAGGGTCTTATAGTGGTAGTTAGCAGGTGGTTACCCTGCCCCACCTAAAACCAAATCTCTCTGAAGACTATACTGACTTCACAATCTAGTGCATGCCTTTAAACAGCCCTTTCCCACAGAAGTATTACTTCAAAAGGAGAATTCATCACAGCCCAATCTACCTGACAGCACCTTTAATAGGCAGGCATTTTGAGAATTGCTGCTGTGGGCCAGAAACAACAGGGCCAAGTTAACATCCCAGATCAGCTGTGACTGTCTGGGTCAGGCAGTTGTTTAGAGTAAATAATTTATTACAAAGATATTACATGGTTTTGAATAATTTTAATAATTTATAAAAATCCAAGTTGTCTCACATATGAACCCCACCTCCACATACAAAAGCTCATAATTGTGAATGTGATCTAGCTACACCAAGTTCCAGCAACCTTTTGTAGCCTTGAACCAGTCTTCCTCAACCTGGTACCCTCCGTTATTTTGGATTACACCTCCCAGCATTCTGGAGCTGACTGCAGTTGAAGTCCAAAATATCTGGAGGGCACCAGGATAGGAAACACCAACAACCTGTCAGATTATTAATCCTTATATCATGTTACTTTCCTGATCCTAAACACCTAGATACAATAAACTTTGATCTCAATCTAATATTTCCTTGGGTATTAGCAGTGTAGTTGAGACCAGGGTGAGCTGATCTTGAATATGCAGACTTTGCAGCCAGGGATACAAACAGTAGCTATTCTTAAATCACTAGATCAGAACGAAAGAGAATGCTTGTATGTAGCATAATCCAATTTAAAAACCATTCTCTAAAGTAAATTCCACCCGCTTCACTAGCTCAATGTTTATTTAGGGATCGATTCTAGAAGGATATGAAAGATGTACACTAAGCCAGATTAACACAGAACACAGGGGCATGGTTATACATATGAGCTGAAGAGAAGAATCCACTCTATCTCCCATAAATCAAAGAAAAGTAGTCTGACTGAAATTAAAGGGTCGGATACTATATGTAGTCTTAGAGTAGAATTAGGGGTGTGGGCTTAAAATCAGTGCCACATACCACTACAATCCTATACACACTTACACGAAAGGAAGTCTCACTAATGCCAATAGCATGAATTCCTAGAAGGCACAAATATTGGACTGAGCTGCATCAGGGATTGGCACCAATCGGGAACAAAGTAAAATGGTGTGGTTTTGTTGAATTGAGGGTGTTAAAGCAGCCAAAACTAGGGCCCTCTATGCACGCTCACGTAAGAGAAGGAAAATTTTAAACCCGATTAGAAACAGAAAAAAAGCAAGTCAAAAGGGATCTCCCAGGCCATCTAGTCTGACCCCAGGCTCCAGCCGGCTCCGCTCACGACATGCCCACCACGTGTATCCTGTCTATCCTTGAACACGCTCAGCTATGGGGCCTCAACCACCTCCCGGGGAAGCCATTCCGTACCCAAGCGAGCAAGGCCAATTGTGGGCGCACACCGTGTCCACTGGGCTGCAGGGTCCCCCCCGCCCACGCTGCAGTCGGGAGACAGATGCCGACCAGCTCCTGGCAACGCCGAAGAGGGAGAGCGGCAGGCCGCTACCTCGCTGGCTGCCCCGCTCGCTGCCCTTCTTCCTCCGTCCCTCGCCCTCTGCTCCCGGCAGCTCGCTTCTTCCTTCCTTTTCCCCTCTCTCCCTCCCTTCCTCCGGTGGCCTGCAGGGGGGCGCCCGCGCGCCCTTCTTCCTCCGCCTCCCACGCCGGGCGCCTTTCTCCTTTCAGGGCATGGTGGACGGGGGATTATTTGGGACAGGAGCCCTCCTGGCCTGGGGGGCGGGGGAGGTCCTGGCCGGCCAGCCGGCCGGCAGACACTCCTTATACGGCCCGGCCCGTGTTACCTGGGCCCGGGCCAGGCGCTCCTTCTTTGGGCAGCCCCGCGGCCGTGCAAGGGGCCTGGGGGCTCCGGCCGGGCCGCCTGGGCTCGCTCGATGCCCAAGATCCAAATATGGAGACATTCCTGTGGGTCTGCGGCCGGGGAGGGGAAAGGCCGGCAAGAGCCTATATAAAACCCACCGCGCTCTCACAAGCCCACCGAGCCACAGCGCTTGCTGGGAGAAGCAGCAACCGGAGCTAAGAGGCAGGAACCAACCCTAAGGTGAGTGAGTGAGTGAGGCGGGCCGGATCGCGACAGGAACGCGCTTGGGAAGAGGAGGACCGGACAGCCCTTGCGGCCCACGGGGTGGAGACTCGGCTGCACCGCCTGCGGCGGGAAGCGAAGCCAGTCAAGCAAGATCCCCGAAGGCGGGAGCAGCCGAGCCTTCTCCCTGGAAAGCAAATGCTGGCAGGACTGAGCTGAAGCGGCTGCCTCCAGCCCTCTCCGCTTGCCTCCCTTCACTTGCTGCTACTGTTGGGGCGGGGAAAGGAAAGGAAAGGAAAGGAAAGGAAAGGAAAGGAAAGGAAAGGAAAGGAAAGTCGTGCTGGGGAGCCAGTCTTTAAAAAAGAAGTTATGGAAGTCAGCTTTCAGATCACTCAGAACTTTTGGGAAGCTCCTATGCCTGCGAAGATCCCGAAGCACTGCACTAGTTGAGATTGTAACATTAAGCTGCCACCTGGTGCCCACCAGAGATGCTGGACAACTCTTATCATGCCGATCTTATTGGTTGGGGATGACGGTGGCTGTAGTCCAACGCATCTTGAGGGCAACTGGTTGGGGAAGACTGCATTAAAGGGATTAAAGCCTGAGCTGATGGGAGCCCATGGCAAGTATTCTAAGAGGTGCAGGGGTCCTACTTCTACCTTGGAAATTATGTGATGAAGGGAAGTCACTATGGACTACATGGAACGGGCTGGAAATGACCAGGCTGGAATGGAAAGACGCTGGAACTGACAGCTGGCAAATCGTAAATGCCTGGGATGATCAAATTGGTACTTTGCTTGGAACATTCTGGTTCCATTGGCATTTCTAATTAAGTGGAGCCATATTAAGTAGGGTCTAATTAAGTGGAGTCACCATTAGGTAGAACAGGTTAAAGTTAATTTTACTGCATTTTATGCAAAGATTCTGGGCTACATACAGGATGAAGTAGTTTGGAGATTAGATTTTTGTAGGATGAGATTTGTTTTTGAGCTTTTCCTTTTTCATGTTTCACTTTCCTAATTTTTCAAGGCCTTCTGGGCTTCACAGTGAAAGGGCCCACTTGCATGCCAGCCTATACCATACCTGGTTTAATTCAAAGCATGTGGCTAGTTCTGAGGGAAGACCTGTGTCTCTCAGAATAATCCAACCACTGCCACCAACTGTCCAGAAATGGGTTTTAAGATCTTAAGGAAGCAAGACTTCAAGCTTTTCCTTGTGAATGGTATGTTCTGCAAAGGAGGACAGCCCATATTTTGGGAACTAATGCTCATATTTGGATGGATGATGGCGTTTGAATCCTTTTTGTTATCTCTACTGAGTTCTACTGGCTTTTGAGAATCCTTCATGTCTTCCTCAGGAACTGCTGATCACAGCAATCATGCATCAGAGTGCTGCAACCTTACACACCCTTCCTGGTATTAAGTGCCACTGAAATAAAAGGCCTTAATTCCAGGTATATGTATTTACCAGTATTTGCACATTGATATCTTAGCATGGAAAGCTACAAATAGATGGCTTTCATGACTCCTTTAAGACATAGTTGGATTTAAATCTAATTTTTTAAGGCTGCAACCCTGAGTGCACTTACTAGGGGATAAATCTCAGCAGAACTTCCTTTTGCATATGCATGCATTGGATTGCATTGTAAGGTTGCAGCCCAATGTGTACATGCTTTGAAAGTAAGTCCTATTGAGATAAATGGGATGTCATTCTTAATAAACAGAATCGAAGTACTTTATCTGGCTGTGCTGAGGATTCAGTTGTTACTTGGTATTTTAGCTTGCAGCTTTTTGCAATCAGGACACACAGGTGAAAGGGAGAGGACAGAAAAGACCTGTGTTGTAGCCAGTATCAATTACTTTTTCCAGTCTTGCCTGTTTAACCATGGGTATTGGCTGACTGTCTGACAGCAGGGCTATATTCTCCCATGGTGTTCTTTCCTCCAAAGAGGGCTAAAAATTTCTGCAGATTGCAATTCTGCCTGCAATTTCTGCCTCCTAAGACATTGTGGCTGGGTTGTTTCGCTGCCCCTTGTGAATTTTCCTTCCTTCTGCTTCTCTTTCAGAAAGCCGACATCATGTGTGATGAGGATGAGACCACCGCGCTCGTCTGCGACAATGGCTCTGGCCTGGTGAAGGCTGGCTTTGCCGGAGATGATGCCCCCAGGGCTGTGTTCCCCTCCATTGTTGGCCGCCCACGTCATCAGGTATCTTGCCCTTTCTGCCAACTGAGCCAGCTGTACTCCAGCTGTACACAGGCTGAGAGATGCAGGATTTATTGGATGAACTACCAGCCTTTTGGAAAAGCCTAGAGAATGTGACTGGGACTGAGGAGTTCATCCACTAGATGGGCTGTAGCTTTTCCCTATATCTACAGAATTCCTGTTTTAGTTCTTAAGAGTAGAGCTGCTCCATTTTAAAAAATAATTAGGACTGCAGTTGTATGTACATATACTTGGGAGAAAAGCCCATTGAATTTAGTGAGTCTTAGATCTAAATGTGTGTAAGGTTAGGCTGCATAAGGGATTTGACCAGAGCCATGGCATTAATTTCTATGGCCTTTCCTGGTGCTTTGAAAGAAGAGATTCCATGATAATTCATGAGTCCATATTGTTTCAGATAAACGATAAGGGACAATCAGGCATTCTTCGTAGGCTGTCTTAATGTTCCTTAGGATGTTTGCTAGCCCCCTGTATATACCCAGTGCAGATGCTGCTTTGGGCTTTCCTTGGCCACCTTGTGGTTTGCTTTCAGTTGTGAAGGAAAGGACTTCAGCTCCCTGATAGGAATAGCCAGATACTTCTTTGTTTCACCTACTGTAGAGGGTGGCCATTAGTGTGTAACTGCCTACTTCCTCAGCCCTTGGAAGATGCTGAGCCCTTTTCCCACTTCCTTCTCAGGGTGTCATGGTGGGTATGGGTCAGAAAGACTCCTACGTAGGGGATGAAGCTCAGAGCAAAAGAGGTATCCTGACCCTGAAGTACCCCATTGAACATGGCATCATCACCAACTGGGATGACATGGAGAAGATCTGGCACCACACCTTCTACAATGAGCTCCGCGTGGCCCCTGAGGAGCACCCCACCTTGCTCACTGAGGCCCCCCTCAACCCCAAGGCCAACCGTGAAAAGATGACCCAGATCATGTTTGAGACCTTCAACGTCCCTGCCATGTATGTGGCCATTCAGGCTGTGCTGTCCCTCTACGCCTCTGGCCGTACCACTGGTGAGTGGCACTACCAGAAGAGGGGAATCGGGAAGCTAAGTTTTCGGAGGGTGGGGGGAGCCACCATTTTCCCAGGAGGGAGAGCCAGCTACAGGTCAACAAGGGTAGGGCTCACTCTGTCACTGTTAGGGCCGTAGGGAAGTGCCTTAGATCATGTCAGCTGATTAACTTAATATCTTCTGCACTGATTGGCAGTAGCTATCTAGGATTCCAACACAGGCTTCCCCAGGCCCTGTTGCTTCAAGGAAACGGCCCTTGTACAGACAGTCTGCCATCATGTATCCTGTATGCCTTCAGTGCCTCTCTATATTGTAGGTACCACATTGCTTAGTCTCCCATCAAGAGAAGGAAGGATCCATCCCCTGCCATGATCAGTTTTGTTCAGCAAACTGCAAACAGCCCTCCCTCCATGCACCCAGCCATTAACTGGGATGTTCGCTCAGGAAATGGAGCACTCCCTTGCTAGCATTGCCCCTATGGCTGCTGGGTGTTTCTCCCGTGTCCCAAGGATGCACAGTCTTCCCCCAGCTGCTGACCGTTCTGTGTTGCCCTGACAGGCAGGCAGGGGAAAGCAGGTCCTGCAGCTCCGTGGCTAAATGTTTGTGTCTGCTCCTTTGCCTTTGGTAGGTATCGTGCTGGACTCCGGCGATGGTGTCACCCACAATGTGCCCATCTATGAGGGTTATGCCCTGCCACATGCCATCATGCGTTTGGACTTGGCCGGCCGGGATCTCACTGACTACCTGATGAAGATCCTGACTGAGAGAGGCTACTCTTTTGTCACCACTGGTAATGAGCACAACCTCTTGTAGGCCTCAGCTGTTGCCCCAGTATCTGGCTTGCACCTGATTGCTCAGATTCAGGACCATAAATGCTTCTTTGCTCCCTGATTGCTCCACCTGTTAATTGGCTGTTGACTCTATGAGATATTAGAGCAGATATGTCTCTTTAGAGTGACATCCAGGAAGGTGCTTTGCTCAGCAGGCCTAGAATAAGCCCAGAGGCGAATGGATGCATGTCTTGGATTTCTCTGCTTGGCTGATGATGTCAGGCTCTGTGAACTGTAAAGTTAAAATCCACGGGCTAACACATCTCATGCTATTGGCCCTACGCATACAATTTTGTGGGCTGGACTCTCTAATCTAGCAGCAGATACCCTTTTGAATAAAGTCCAGCATCCAGGTTCTGTGCGAGCAGCCCATCCCCATTTTTCTTTTCTTTTCTCTGGTGACTGAATTACTTGCTCTCCTCCCCTCCTTGGGAGGCATCGTTCTTGGCAGGCTGCTGAATTCTTCTTCTTCTCTCTGACAGCTGAGCGTGAGATTGTCCGTGACATCAAGGAAAAGCTGTGCTACGTGGCTCTGGACTTTGAGAATGAGATGGCTACTGCTGCCTCCTCCTCCTCCCTGGAAAAGAGCTATGAATTGCCTGATGGGCAGGTCATCACCATTGGCAATGAACGTTTCCGTTGCCCAGAGACCCTCTTCCAGCCATCTTTCATTGGTATGTCTTGCTCAAGAATGCCCCACCCCACCCAGCGATCTCTCTCCGGTCAAGAGTTATTTGTGCTCGTGTGCTACATGTAACTACATCCCTCTTTCTATTCCTTTATCTTCCCAATGTCCACAGGTATGGAATCTGCTGGTATTCATGAGACAACCTACAACAGCATCATGAAGTGCGATATTGACATCAGGAAGGACCTGTATGCCAACAATGTCATGTCTGGTGGTACCACCATGTATCCCGGTATTGCTGACCGCATGCAGAAGGAGATCACCGCTCTGGCTCCCAGCACAATGAAGATCAAGGTGGGTTTCACTCCATGAATTTTTGACTCATAATTTGCATGCATTAGCTCTACTGTAGAATACAGTAGAGGAAGATGTAATGCTTAATGCAGTCATATAGTGCTTCAAGGAAACTCAGTGCAGGATATAGGATAGCATGGCCCTTTAGGCTCCCTTGCTTTAAAGAGTTCTGCTTCTGCATAATATATACAACATGTTGGACCCAACCCAGCAAATGTTGGTTACAACAGAGCCTCATCACAAGCATTGGGATTTAAGGTGCCTTTAACTAGGTCCCATTCCAAAGCTTTCAGTGGGATTTCATCTTCCAAAACCCTTTCTGGATCGTGTGCCTCCTTTTTTCTCTTCCCCGCCCCCCAATTCCAGTTGTTGAATTCCTCCAGAATTCAGCTCAGATCATAAACCAGTGCTTCTAATTTGCCTGAGCCATATGGCACGGGCGTAATTGCCCTCTGTTCCTCTCTGGCAACCCTCACGTAGCTTGTACCTGCTCTCTGCTCCAAATATGATCCAAACTGTAGCACAGTGCCAATAGAGAGCGTCCCGTTTAGGGCCTCATTACAGAAGGTTGGATTAATGATTCTTTTCTCTTACGCTTGGTTGAGTAATCAGTGTCCCAGTGGCGGGACGTGGTGCTACTTCAGCTTTGGCCCCTGCTTAGAATCCCTGTTGTAGAATTGTGCTCTCCTGACTTAACTACCCATGTTATTTTTTTCTTTTCCAACTAAATCATTCCTTTTGATTCTTGCAGATCATTGCCCCACCTGAGCGTAAGTACTCCGTCTGGATTGGTGGCTCCATCCTGGCTTCTCTGTCCACCTTCCAACAGATGTGGATCACAAAACAAGAATACGATGAAGCTGGCCCATCCATTGTCCACCGTAAATGCTTCTAAACATGTTTACAAAATGGATCATTATTATTACTTGGTAACGACTCTCAGGATGACGACATTGTGAGTTGCAGGATGTTGAACACCTGCAACAGCCACGTAACGTTCTATTTTGTAACAGTGTCTGGGTTACTGTTGCTGCAAGCGCCATGTGACACACAGTGTATGTAAAGTGTACATAAAATTAATTTATTTTACCTCATTTTGTTATTTTTCAAAACGTGCCCTGTGGAAGGAAACCAAACAAAAACTTCAAGAAGCATTAAATCATCAGTCATTCTGTCATGCCCCAATACAACTGGCTTTTGTGTGTTTTTTTAACCTGTTTCTTCATACTCCCCCCCCCTCCCAATGGTTGCAACACAGAGCGATGGAACTTAAAATAAGCTACTGGGTCATATCACAGCAGTGGCACACCATGTGCAGACTTGGATTCCTGGGAAGCCTGCAACACCTCATTTCTGCAAATGCATTAGTAGTCACATGTGCTTAAGATACATGCACAGCTGATGGGCAACCAACCCAGATGGGTAGGCAAGGCCAGGTGGCTTGACCCAGGTTGCCCAGTGAGTGAGCAGGGATTTGAATTCACACTGTACCACACTAGCTTTAAGACAGTTTCCCAAATGAGGTCTTCCTAAACAACACAGACTATCAATGGTATTTATCTGTCTGTCTATACTTTTGATTTTACATTTTGAAGGCAGAAACTGGGTTTCTTTCATTACTGAATTTTACCAAGATACTCAGACCCAGAACTTCCATTCCATGGAACAGCTTCCTTCTGAGAGGAAAGCTTTTTATCCACAGGATTCAAAGTATCAGGTCCAACTGCCTGATCGATGAGGGACTCATGTCTCCCATCCAGATTCCAACCAGGCCTAACTCTGCTTAGCTTCCAAGATTAGGCAGAATCCGGCACTTCAGGCTGGATGGAAGCTTCATGCTGTCCAGAGCCGTGTCATACTAAGACCAATGATCCATCTTGCCTGACTAAGCTGATTGGCAGGCACACAACCAAAGCTCTGCCCACTTCCCGCTATACTTTATTTCGAGATTCTGGGAACAGAACCTGAGATGTTGTCTCTGTAAAACATGTGCTCTGCCACTCAGCTCCAGCCCCGTCTTCAATTACCGGGCGTCAAACCTAGCACAGCCAAGGACCTAAAATACCCCAGAGGTCAGACTAGATTAGCACAGTGCGCTCAGTGGACTCAGACCCCCAGGCTTTTTTTCTTTACCATCCCCTCTGAAGGAGCTGTATCGGATTCTTGCTTCCAGTTTGGAAGGGGCCTGAAGGTCATCCGGTCCCAATTGCTTTGACCAGAAACCTGTCATATCCTAACAGCTTAGAGTGGATTATAAAATTGCATAATAAGGCCATTCTGAATTTGGAGGACTCACACTCTTGGCTGTACTAACTGCTTTCTGACCTTGCAACTCAGCTTTCCCAAATCCTTTCCTCCTCAATGTACTGTACATTGCTGTATAGCAATGGAGAATAAAGCCCTTGCCAATCCTCCTTCACTCACATGCTCTTGACATTATCCTCCCCTAACTAGGATGGACCTTGACCTCCTACTTAACTTTCCACATACCATGAAATACGTGGTCTAATTCAATCCTCTCGACCTCCCAAGCCAATTCGAAAGCTGACTCTGGCCACACCAAGGTGGTTGGTGTGCTTAGATATGTTTAGCATCTGCCAGGCAAGCAAAGCAGGGGCTTTGGGACTTGAAGAGCAGATGCAGGGAGCCCGTGGGCTAGATATGGACCACAGGGTTCCCCATGCAGCTCGGCAGCTTCTTTGCCAGGTCCCATTCCCTTGGAATTTAAAAGGAAGACCAAAGAAGGACCAAGGCCAGGGGGAAGCCTGCATCTAGCTGAGTCCTAGAGGAAAGCTCGCTCTCCTCTCCATCCAGGGCAAGTGGGCAGTCCTTGCATGGTGCTTGGATTTTGGGAGCTTAGCCAGCTGTGTCCAAAGCAAAGAGCAGGTGCAGCCACAGGCCCTGTGCCAGAGGAGACTAGCACAAGGATGCACTTGGTCAAACGAGCCCGGGTCATTCTACTTAGTAAAGAATCAGACCAGCTTTCTGGAAAGCCTTATTGGAAATGCTGCGTACAACAGATGTCCAAAGTTGATACTTTCATAGAGCTTAGTATCTGCCACACTTTTTTCAGCGCCATGGTGGGCAATTAAAGAGGGCAGTATTGACTTGACCCACTTTGGGTTCAACCAGCTGAGACTTGTCCAGGTCAAGCCACACAAAGCTGTAAGGGAGTTAAAAAAGAGCCCAGTGGCTTGCCTCCTTTATGGCAGAGGTGCAAAGGCATGGGGAGGGGGAGGTGGCCTCGACTCACACAGCAGTCTGTGGGCTGTATGACTCCAGGTGTGCTTCTTCCTACTTAGCTGGGGGACCCCTGCTGTTCTTCCCGTTCACAGATGACAGGGATGCAGAACCTCTGCAGGCCAGATCCAGAGGATCTGCACTCCTTTTTTATGCAATCTACAGATGCAACACACTGTAACCCTTGATGCCTATAACACATGATGCAACCTAACTGAATTAATTTAGGAACACACATATGTCAGCCAAGCTGACATTTCAGACTTCAGAAAGGAATGGAATTGAAGGAGTTTCTGCTTCATAATGTTAGCAGGATGTGCATTACTGAACCAATATTACTGAACCTTCTGAACTTATTTGGGGGATGATTGTAGAGCATCAGGTTGCTAACAGGTAGCTTTAAACAAATTTATAAAAAATAAATTACAAGACACTCAGGGGAATGCCCCTTTGGACGTAGTGTTTACAACACTGTGGTTCAAAAGCAGGAAATGTTCCCCTGATCGAAAGGGCACTGGGACAAAGTTAGCCTATGTTTCCCCTTCAACTTTATTACCATGTCATGCGGGGATGTTTGCATTACATTTTTTTTACTATGCCTCTAAGCTGGAGTGGGCAACATGAGGCCTGGGGCCAGATCTTACCCTTCAGTAGTTTCCCAGCTTTTGTACAGCTTTCCCCTCATTCTGCAAGATTGAAGTGTCTCTCTTTAAGCCTAGTTACTGGTGGGAAGACCTTGCAGCTAAAATATGTAGGGCTTCGTTTTATACTCTGGCTCCACCCCTTCAGCCATGTCCCCTTTACTCTCAGCTCTGCTGGCCACCGGAATGTGGCCCCTGAGAGCCTTTCCAAAATGGAATTTGGCCCTCAAGCAGAAGAGGTCCTCCACCTGCGTTGCAAGTCGTCTAGAAATGGCTTGCAGAAAAAGGCATACATTCAGTAAACACAATGACTTTATATAATCTCCCTTAAATAAAACTGGTGGGGGAGAATATTGGATTTTGTGTCTCTGACACTTTCTTCACTTGTCCAGACCTTAATTACTGTGGTCAAAGTGTATGGCTTGCCAGCCTTGCCAATGGGTGGGATTAATCTGTGACTCTGGAGGCCAGGCACCCATCCTGCCCCCATTGCAGATGGCACAGAAAGAACCACCCAGCTGCTTCTCCGAGGTTGCACCTGAGCCTCAGAGAGTACCAAGTGGGATGTGCTGGGGATTGGGAAGGTGGCGGGGGGGGGGGGGGCGATGGCTGCAATGATTCCTGTGGGTGCCCCAGCCTCCTCCCCTCCTGATTTCTACACTGAATCGGGACAGATGAAAGCTGCCGTACAAAGAAAACACCTGGCATGAGGCACAGCAGGGATTGCTGCTGTCCTATCTCACTCCGTGTATCGGCTGCACTAGATGCATGTTCAGAGGCTTATGTGCACCTGACTTGGAGGGCACTGGATTTTGCCCTAAAGACTGAGCTGCAAATCAAGAGACGCTCCTCTCACTCTCCCAGCCTTAGCCTTCCAATCTGTGAAATGGAGGGAAATAGTACTAAATTACCTTGCACAGTGTTTGTTAGGGTTGGAACTAGTTCATGCAAGTGAAGTGCTCCAGTTGCACTTTACAATGTCACACAGTTGTTATTATAACAATACTTATAACATCATCCTTGACCAGTCTGAATGAGTTCCATTCTCTTGTATCATACGGTTGGCTCACAGCATTAGCTACATGACAGGACTTGCAGCTTTCTGAATGATTAACAGTCACCCGCCTATGTTTTCTCATTTGGTCAATCTGCCATTCTCTCTTAACAACACGTCGGCTTATCACATAACAAGGCAAGCCAGACTGGGACATCATAAAAAGGGATGCTAGAACAACAGCAACATCTTTAGGTAAGCAACCAGCTGCATTTTATCACTTCATGGCATTTTTATCCTCCAGGGTACATCCTCCAGTACATCTGAGAAATGTACTGAGGCCTCTTCTTCCCCACCCCACTCCATCCATATCCTCACAACAAACGAGTGAGGTAGGCTAAGTGGAGAGAAAGAATGACAGACCCAAGGTCTGATCAGGGCAGGCAGAAAGTAGATGTCCAGAAGGTACGGGCAGCCCTTCACATTCTTGCCATTGGACTTGCTGGCAAGTGCCTTGGAGAGTTGACACCAGAAACATCTAGAAATCTACCTTTGTCTCACCCTGACCTAGAAAGTGTTATGGCCACTAAGATATTTTAATCTGCATTTCTCTAGCCCTAGTCTGGCACTCTCCTCTACTACACTCTATTGGCCTAGATTCCCCAAGCAGTGCCTTTCAGATATGTTGGATTACAACATCCATTATTCTGTAGATGCTGGGAGTTTGAGTCCAACACATCTGGAGGATACCAGGTTGGGCTAGGTAAGCATATGGCTCCAAACCTTTCATACATGTTAGGTAATGTGACCCATGAACTATATATGCATTTTTAACCATTAACAAGCCAGAATTTACAACAAACCATGGGTTCTCTTTCTTGGTTGCTTGTGGTTAATAAGTCATAAGCTTGGTTTGTATCACATGATCGCCCATCATGGCTTAAGTAAGCCTTAAAGAGCCATGATGCTTGCTAGCCACCATTTTAAATATTCAACACCCCCCCAAGGGTGGGGGGAGGATTGTGTCATCTGAACACAGACATTATAGTTTATGACAGGATTAAACAACCCGCACATAACCCTACATCATGCTGACCCCAGTGGCAGGATTCAAATGACAGGCCAACCCTAGCTGGGGATTGCGTATGCAAACCAGTACCAGAAGCCACCATGAGTCATGGCACATCACATGAACCAGCTCAGAGTTAAACCATAGTGCAAGGTTCACATGTAAAGAAACCCACGACTGAGCAAAAGCCCTTCATTCAATGATAACCTGCAAGTTCAGAAAGTAGTTTGGGTTGCATGATATGCTAAAACTGTCAGTTCATTTCTCAAGCCAAGTTGCAAAATTCTTCCTTCTTCTGGGGAGCTATGCATTTTATCTCGCTATTTGCATCTACCAGAATGTGATGAGGAACCCATCATGTTCAGCACAAAGCAAGGGGCTTCTCACATTGCAGCAGATGGTGATGTTCATGAGGACCTCTCTCCCCACGTCCTGTCCTGATTTCCATGTTCTCTAACTTGCTGCCCTCTAGATGCATCGGACTGCAACCCTTGTGTTTCCCAGCCAGCACTGGCTTTGCTGTGCTGGTGGAAAATTATGAAGATAATCACGTCTGCTGAATGGTGTCACTTGCCATCTTTTTTTCCTTTTTGATTTTAACAAAAACAAAACTCATAGTTTACACCATGGGTCCTCAAACTACGGCCCGCGGGACGGATCCGGCCCGCCACGGCCACCCATCCGGCCTGGCTGCCATTTGCCGCCTGCGCGCGTGCTCGCTGCGTGGGCGGGGAGGTGGAGGCTTGCTCGCTCAGAGAAGGTCTCCGAATGAGCAGGCCGCCGCCGCCTGCCTCCCATACGCACGCGCTCGCTGCTGCCTCGCAGTGCAGGGGGGGGAAGGGGGTGGCTCGCTCGCTTGGAGATGGTCTCCGAGCGAGCAATCCGCTGCCGCGCGTGCCCGATGCCCTCTCACGCGCCCAACGGCACCTCAATGGCCCGCGCCCCCAGGCACCCCCACCTCATCGGCCCACGCGTGTAGCCGCCACCTTTCAACTGGCCCCTATCAAAAAAGTTTGAGAACCCCTGGATTACACCAATATAAAATAATGCCAATACCAATACTATAATAATGATAAACTTGCCACCTTTTTGAAAAAGATAATTCTCTGCGATTAGCACATATGTTACCCTTTGCTTTGCTTTGCTTTTGATGATGACGATGATGATTTACTTAGAACAACTTAGAACATTGCCAGACGTGTATAGGACAGGATACAAAAGTTTTAAACAAACAAACAAACTTCTTCAGAATGACACCATTTTCCCTTGGGTTAGGTGTGCCCTTTGTGTCTCTCCAGGCTTTCTGAAAGTCAGACAGAGTTTACTGGTGGAGCGAAGAACTGCATAATCTGACTGCTATTCTTAGCATCCTTTCTGGAGGGCATACCTGATAGAAGGGGCATCTATGGAAGGCCTTCAGCCCATGCATTCTCTGAAGCCCAGCAGGACACACTCTGGGCTCACAGTTGTTGGCCTGTCATGATGCCCAGACCCAGTCATGGCATTTCTGCATGATACTTTTGGTTTCCTGAAACAAAGGAGAGGCTCCTGGCCAGGTTCACATGACACAACATTTTTTACCATTACTGGCCTGCAGTGATGTCCATAGTGGTATGTCATTGTGGTAGGTCTGGTCTCTAGAGAGCCCAAACAGAACGGCAGTCTCTTTTTCATCCCACAATGGCTGATGGGGTTGCCCAAACCCAGAAAACACAACCCATCATGGCATGAAGGCCAGAGCCAGAGAGCTGTCTGGCAAGAGCAGCCATTGCCGCTCTAGCCAAGCAGCTAGCCAGAGAGCTGTAATGTTGTGCATCTGTCAGAGGTGTTCTCACTCTGCCTGCCTCCTGCTCCAAAGATCTCCTCTGAGGCAGGAGTGGCCAATCAGCCAGGTGGCACTCAGCTGATTCCTCCACTTCCCGTCCCCTGCACACGTGCCAGAGAGGAACATCTCATGAACACAAGTGGGAGCAGCGGGGATCAATACTCAGCTGATGCTCCCATCCAACCCCCTTTCTCACTCCTGCTTGCCAGAGAGGCACCCCCGAGCCAGCCCTTGGGTGCTTGAGGGGGCTTCTCCCAGGCGCAGGGGGGCGGGGGGAGCAGAGAGGGAATCAGCTGAGCAGCACTGCAGCAAGGAGCACTGCTGCTCAGCTGATTCTCCCCCCGTTTCACTGAGCACAGATCAGGCACCTTCTGGGGCGGGAGGGAAAGGTGCCCATCCAGCTCCCTCATCCTCTCTGCTCCGCTTCCAGGCACGATCCCCATTTGTGCAGCAGAGCAGAGACCTTTTCCTCACAATTGCAGCTGGCAAGGAGAGGCTCCTCCCTCCTCCTTGGGGTGCCTGCTGAGAGTCTGCCTGGAGCACTGAGAGGGAAGGAGATGGTGGGAGGGAGACCAGCAGGTTGAAGGGGCGGAAAAAAAAGCAAACTGTGGTAATCATACAGGGTTGTTTCTTGTGACATGTGCACCCAGCCAATCTGTTTGATGGTTTCCATGCTTCCCTGCGGCTTCTCCAGTCATCTGGACCAAGGGTCTCCATTTTACCATTATTGCTATGGAAACAACATAGAAGTCCATGGAAAAAGTGACCACTCAGCTATTCTTTCTCTACTACCCTCAGCCCATAGCAGGGTAACCCATCATCACTTGCTTTATTTTTATTGGCCCAAGAAATGTTCTCATCTCCCCATTTACTCTCAGGAAGAAAGCAGATCAGTGCATGAGGGAGAAGGAGGAATCATGGCAAAAGTGTTTATTATAATTTAATGAACACTCCTTCAGGGCCTGGAGCGGCCAGGAAATGTTGCAGAGATGCAAGTATACTTGGGAGGGAGAAGAGGGAGAACCTGGTTCTAAACCTCAGTGGATCAATCATGCCAAGGCTGCTGAGGTCCATTGGGAGCAAAGGAGTAAGGGAGGAGATCCCTCTCGCAGGGCTGCTGGGATGCATGTGAGAACAAGTGGATGGAGCAGGGAGCGCAGAAACGGTATTGCCTGGGAAACTACACAATCCTTTAATTGTTAAGATCTGGCAAAAAGCCATGTGCCATGTAAATAGCACAATGCTGTTTGTCACGATGTGCAAACCTGGCCATACCATATTTCTAATTAGATTATAGCAATTAATCCTAAATGCGTATCAATGTACATAAATTAACCCATGCACATTTTATGCGAATCTGTGTCCTGTTTCTTTGGCCGTGCTTTCCCTCTTCTTAGGTGATGTGTAGGTGGCAACTCTGGCGCCATCCGCCAGCCAGAGGAAGAATAGCTGCTGTGGGTTTCTCTCACTTCTTCCTCCCCAAAAGAACATTCAGCAGTGGCTGGTCACCCCAGGACTGCAGAAGCAGGGAGAAAGAACAGCCAGGCCGCATTCACTGCCCAAAGGAATAAACACCATCAGTCGCTTTCCACTACAAGAGTTGGCCAGTCCAGCCTGAATGGGATAAAAAAATGCACACTTACAGCCCAGCATTTCGTTGTGGGCCTTGAAGAACCAATTCCTCCTTTGTCTTTTTCTTCTGCTCCCCCTCCCTTGTGCATCTTCTGAGTTTGTAAATCTGACAACAGGGCCTGCCTCTCTCTCTTTAATTCATGTGAGCTTTGTCATAACTTTCTGAGAACTGGCATAAATATACAGCTGAGGAAGAGGATAATTGTACAACAATGACTACCACCAATAATAATTGTAGAGGCGGAGAAAGCCCAGTGTCTGAAAAAGTTACTCCCAGGCGTGTGAGTCACCTTTCATGGCCTGCAAACCAGGCTTCTCTTTTTTATGTTATATCTGACTGGTTAAATAAGCTTTCCATGTGTCAGCGGGACGCTGATATCCTATTGCCATAGCACTGCTGGAATGATTTGGACTAGGAGCACATGCAATTCTAAAGGACGTGGGAAATACCTGCGACTCATTTTTATTGTTAAGGAAGAACATTCGGGTTACGTTGCCATCCCTGTGGGAGGATGCTCTTGCACTCAGGTCCTACTTGTGGGTCCCTGTGGGCAGCTGGTTGCCCATTTTTTGAATAGAATCCTTGGCTGGATGGACCCCTGGTTTGACCCAGCAAGAATCTTCTCATGCTCCTTCATGTGCTGCATGTGGAAGGTTTGGGATTTCATTGGCTCTGGCTCAAAAGTGCTCACTGCTTAGACCCAGACTGGCAGTGGGGCTCCAGTTACCAAATGCATGACACATTTAAAAACAAAGCTTGCCCAGGCTCAGTTTTCCCATTAGGGAAATCTCTCTTTGGAAACCAAAAGGTCCTAGAATGAAACCTCAAACTTTAGCTTGAATAAAGAGGGACTTGCCACATCTGAAAGTTCTTAGCCAGAAGTGTTGCACCTCATGACCCAAATCCAGCCTGCCTTGGATCCCACTTATCCAGACGGCCTTGTCCCATGCCTCCGTCTCCTTTGCCCTTCCCCTAAGTCCAATCTTGATTTCCTAGTTTACATATATTCCCCCATTCATTCTAACATGTTGAAATGCCTCTCCAATGCCTTAGTTACTGGCCACAAGAATTTAGTTACTGGCCACAGAGCAACACAAGCTAAACTGTGTTGCTCTGAGGATGCCACCCCTTCTACCCCGAAATGCAAAATCTTCAAATTGCATTAGGCTATCAGGCTGAAAAAGGTTTCACACCAGCTGCTGTAAAATACTGGATTTTATACTCAACCTCTGGAAAGTCTTAAGTATTCTTTGCCCAAGGGAAAGCCATGCAAATGTTTTTCCCTGAGGCTATATGGAGCTTCCTCTGTTGATGGGACACTGAGCATTGACAAAGCCGTTCTGGCTTGACTCAGTCTCTTTAAATGGACACATGTTTAAGGATTATTAAAGGATTATTATTTAAGTGTCTCCAGGGGTATCAGCTCATACTGGATTGTTGTAAGGCTATATTAGTTACAGGGTCAGGATGAAATGGTCTCAACTCATGTTTATTTCAGAATGCTTACCAGTATATTCACTAATGGTTCCAGAGGTTTCCCACCTTTTCAAGTGGCTGCCCTCTGTACTAGATCACCCTTCTAGTCAGGCCAACTCGGGACAAAAATATCTCTCTATCTAGCACTGGGAGGGTTGGAGTGACTCATCCCGTTCTCTGCTTTGCTTGGGAGAGCCAGAAGTATGATATCATGCATGATGGGAGGGTAGAGCTTCTCCACTTTTTCAACTGAAAAGAAAGAGGGGTGCTCGCAGCTCAGGCTTGTGTGATCAGCTTTGCATGTGTGTGGCAATTTTGTTTGCTTTTTACTAGAAACATGAGATGCACAAAAGGGAGCCAGGTACACAAATATTCTAAGAATTAAGGAACAGGCTGCCTCCTAGCACATACTCAGCCAAAGAACTTGTAGTCTGTAGTACAGCACCCTTACAAGTCCTTTCACACAAAAATCCATTCTAGTTCTCTCCCAAGCTTTCTTTTTGGGCAACTTGTTTTTTTTAAACAAGTTTTATGATTTTCTCTGTAAGTCCAAAACTAAACACAACAATTATTCAGGACATCGGACATACTGGGTCAACATCGCACTTTTTTTTTTTTTAATTCAACAACCATATTCAATTCTATGCATAGTCCTGTTTCTCTAACCAATGATAGAAAATATTCCAAGTTTGATAGAAGTATGTATCTTCCTCCTGCTTCAAAGACTATCTGTCCATCTCCGTGCAATCCAAAAACTTTTTTAAAATCAGCTTTTCAGTAGGTGTCTCTTCGCTTCTCCAATGTTGGGCAAATGCAATCCTCGCCGCAGTAGTTATATGTAAAGTCAAATATATAGCTTGTTTATTGAAATTATCAGGAACAATACCTAATAAAAAGACTTCAGGTTTAAATGTTAATGGTTTATGCAGCATTTCCTCAAGCCATTTGTGTATTTTAACCCAATATTTTAACATAGGTCCACCACAAATGACAAAAAGTACCAGGTTTGTGTTTACATTTCCAACATCTATTGACATATTTGGAAACATTTTTGCTAATCTACTTGGCGATAGATACCATCTGTAAAACATTTTATAAAGGTTTTCTTTATATGAAGATGCTAAGGTTATCTTAATATTTCTTTCCCACAGCTTTTGCCATTTCTGTAACTCAATATTATATCCAAAGTTTTGTGCCCATGTTATTATAGTTTCTTTAACTTGTTCATCTTTGGGCAACTTGTTTAAGACGTTTCGAGGGGCGAAGAGAAAAGCTTTTTAGCTGCTGCTGCTGCTGCTGCTGGGAGCCAGAAATCTTCCAGCAGTCTACATGCCTGCACGTGTGTCTTTTTTGCATGATAATTTTAAAGCATGGGAACATGCAAGAATCTTTCCATCCTCCTTGCCGGCACTGGTGGACAGTTACATCAGCATCCATCTGCCTGCATGATCCGAGAGGATGAAGAATGTGCAGCCTCTCACCAGCAAAGCAATGTTTTGGCCACTCCCCCTGCAGCAAAAGCAGCAGCGGTTCTCCTGCTCAAGCCCCGCCTCTGAGGCGACTTGTTGTGGTTGGTGGCCGCAGTCAGAAGGGAGCTCTGCTGGAAAGGGGCTGGCTGTTAGACGAGGGAATACGGCAGGAGCATTTCTTGGGAAGCTGTTCTTACTATGAGCTACCTTTCCATTTCTAGGGCAGAGAAGAAGCTTAGCCTGGGTGTCCCTTGTGCAACTGCTGACCAGAATCATGGGGGGCGGGGAGGGGGCGATGACTTGTCATTGCAGAACACTGAGGCCAGAAAACCAGAAGGAACCAACGATTCACATTCCTGTTCCTCTGTGATGAATGGCTGGGGATGGTGTCTTCAGAAGCTTGGGAAGTGCTTCTTGCAGCTGTTGCTCTGTGTGTGTGTGTGTGGGCGCACGCGCTCCTGGGTCTTCGTGTGGAGTACGGGCTTTCTGGGGGGGTCTGCAGTCCTGGTTGGTGGGGGATGTTATGGGAAAGAGACCCAACCATGTCAGAACAGGAGCAATCTGCTTGCTGCAGATTCGGAGATCCAGCATGGTGTGGTGGTTTGAGTAGAGAGATGTGGCACCTTCTGGCTTTAGATTGCCGCTCCCATAATCTCTAGCCAACATGGCCAATGGTCAGAGTGCATGGGCATTATAGTCCAGAATCTGTGAAAGGTAAAGATATTCTGAGGTCTACTCCTGGGCTAGATTGCTGACCTTGGACTGGGGACACCAGGTCCAATTCCCCCCGCAAGCCATGAATATCACTGGGCAATCCTGAACCAGTCATCCTTACTCAGCCTAATCTTCCTCACAAAGTCATTGTTGTAAAGATAAAATTGTGGCAGGAACAGGGAAGGACCACATACTCTACATTGTTTTCTTTGGAAGACAAATGGGATATAAATGTAGTAAATTAATTTTAAATACCTAGCTTTTAAAATAGCTCTTTGTGTTCCAAATATGCTAGGACTGGGAAGAGAACAAGTACTGGTAAATGACGACTCTGTTCAGTTGGAATCATGGTGCCACCAGAGAGGAATAGGGAAAGGCTATTGGGACGCAGGAATAGAAGTGGGCTGGGCTAGGAGTGAGCAGGTGGGATTGTGCTGAGCCTGTGCATACAAGGCCAGCCTAAGGCCTCTTTTGATCCACCAAATAAGTGCACTATGCAATTGAAAAGCTATATCCCAGCATCTTCTGTGACTTTTCTGGGCAAACAGCAAGTTTCCTCCTGGGACACTGGCATCGTCCAGCCACCCTGGATTTTCTGGGAAAGCGGAAGGTCACTGAAACCACAGAGCATTCAGGTGGCGGGGCAGGGCAGGGGGGATCTGGATGTCTACTTTGCTTGCAAAGTTGCATCATGACCCAGGAATACTGGCAAGGATGAGTAAGAGCTAGTATGTAAAGAAATATTACCCCCATTTATGCCTTGGTCTACTAATGAAGAGTGTAGCCTTTGGAAACTAGGCAGAGGTCTGCTTCAGTAATTGAAATGTTGCCTGAGGAGGAGAGTGAAATGTTTACGTCTGGTATTTCAAAGGCATCTGCCAGTGTAGATCTCCACCAGAGGCAGGGAAAATCTCTGGCATGCTGCATGCTATTGTGACGTGAAGCTATTCCATGTATTTTTATTAATCCATTCGAGGAACTGACCTGGAAAGATGAAATAAGAGCATGCTCTTCCTTAGAAGTGAAGGATACACATGCTCATATGGCTGCTATACTTAGAAGCCACACGATGTTTTCATTGCCTTTTCTTCACATTAGAACTTAGTGCATGGGCTGCACTTGATGCTAACGAAAGGGCAGCACGATGAAGCAGCAACAGGGAGGAATTCTGTCCTGTGCTGCATTCAGAGTGAATGGGCTATTATTATTTATTATAATTTCATTTCTACACCACCCTAGAGCTGAAGCTCTCTGAGTGGTTTACAACAACCCAAAGGGGCCCATCAGAGTCAGTTGAGCAGCCCTCCCTGCCCTGATACATTCCAGACAGTTGGACTAAAACTCCCTTCACTCCAACTGGCTGGGGATGATGGAACCTGTATTCCAGCAGATCTAGAGGTTACTAGGTTGGGAATGGCAACAATAAAAATACAAATGGGAATAGCAGAGAGTGACAGTGGAAGATTTGTCCTGATAATGCTTCAGTGGTGTCTACTATAGACCCCAGTTTTCTGCTTGTGTGAGCATGTCACATGCATGGATATCTTTATGTATAGCCTCACATGAGGACCTTGCATATATTTGATCTAACAGGTGGGGAGGGATCAAAGAAATACCAGGCAAAGGAAAGACGGGGAGGGAGAGAAGGAGGTCTCTCCTTTGCCTGAGAGAAGCAACCAAAATAAAGGCACCCCAGAGCTGTTTCTTTCATTATCATGGTCATGTTTTCTTAAGAGGTTGAACATAATTTCAGACCTTAATATTTGTCCACCTGCTGGACTTGTGATAAGGCAAAAAAATATTGGGCTATAATACATAAATGACTTGAGGAAATGTTAGAAAAATCTTTAATATTTAAACCTGAAGTCTTTTATTAGGCATTGTGTCTGATGATGTTGACAAACAAGCAATGTATATGATTCTACATGTAATTACTGTGGCATGGATTGTATTTGCCCAACACTGGAGGAGTGAAGAACCATCTACTGATGAACTGATTTTAAAAAAGATCCTGGACTGCGCTGAAATGGACAGGCTGACTTTGTCTCAGGAGGAGAAAGAGGATACAGACTTCCATCCAACTTGGAACTCTTTATTATTGGTTAGAGAAACGGGACTATGTGTAGACTTGAATACATCTGTGGATTGCTATAAAAAAAGGGGGGGGGCTGACCCAGTAGGTCTGATGTCTTTGATGATTGATGTTTTTAGGGTTTTTTTTTAGCTTGTAGAAAATTATAATAATAATAAAACTTATTTAAAAATATTTGTCCACCTGCAAATGATCCCAGAAGAAAGCAGGGTTGTGCAGGGAGCAATAATCGACAAATCGGCCGTTCTTAGAATACCTTAGAATGAGATTAGCCATGGCACATTCCTGTCTCCTGCTCATGAGCCAAGCTGTGTTCTCGGTTACACCACAAAATCTGAAGCATAGATCCAGAGTTATACCTGTGTAGAATCAGGTCATGGAGTTCATATCTTATGCAACCAACCACCTTCCCACACACATGCCTATTTTTTTGCAGGTGTTGCTGAAAAGGAAAGGCAAGAATGTTAGAAGCTTTCCTTTGTTTGCTAAACATGATGCTTGTTTCAGTTCTGGTGGAGTCTGATGAGGCAAAGTGGCACCCTCACCCCAGTGCATGGGACTGTTGGCGTGGTGCTTCCCCCTCCTCATCTGCCTGCTAAGAGCTGAAATGGCAGGTTTATTTACCTGTATAATAAACTTGTGATGCGGAACTGCCAGACAAGGAGTTGGGTTAAACTGATCTAATTTTGCACACAGATGGGTCGGGCTCAGACTCACACATGGAGTAGATCCATGGAAATCAGTGGGAGCATTCTCACAACCCACTCAACAATACACCATGGTGACTTGGTTCCTGTGCAGGCATCCCTCGGCGTGCCTCTTAGATAGCAAGGTCCTGAATACAGGTCTTGTAAACCCTGACTACTCTTTAGAAGGTTAGATACTGAAGCTGAAGCTCAAATACTTTGGCTATGTAATGAGAAGGAAGGACTCACTGGAGAAGACCCTGATGCTGGGAATAATTGACGGCAAAAGGAGAAGGGGACAGCAGAGGTTGAGGTGGCTGGATGGGGTCACTGGAAAGATAGGTATGGGCTTGGGTGTACTCTGGGAGATGGTGGAGGACAGGAGAACCTGGAAGAATGTTGTCCATGGGGTT
Source organism: Varanus komodoensis (assembly GCF_004798865.1). Lineage (NCBI taxonomy): Eukaryota > Metazoa > Chordata > Lepidosauria > Squamata > Varanidae > Varanus > Varanus komodoensis. Next base: position 27,635,805 of record NW_025335268.1, on the reverse strand, counting down.
GTGAGGAGTCGGGCACGACTTTGCACCTGAACAATGACCAAACCCTAAACAGTTTGAATTTTCTTTGGATTGCAGCATCCCCTGTCCTTTGTGTTCAGTGAAGCTTATTTCAAGATGTCCGTTCTGCAGTTCTCTCCCTCTGCTAGTCCCTCCCTCCATCCCTTTCTGATGCTGGCCCAGACAGAACGCCTACTCCGTATTTTTACCAGCACCAGGTGAAGACTTTTAATTTTTCCCAGCATTTCAGCAGTTTAACTTTTTAGCTTCATTTTTAATATTGCATTTTATTCTGTACTGATATTGTACTTCTGTGCTGATTCAATGCAATTGCTATTGTAGTTTTCAAGTTACTTTCTCATGTATGTGTATAGGTTTTAAATTTTAACTTTTGTTAACCGCCCAGAGAGCCCGGGTTATTAGGTGGTATAACAATGAAATAAAACTGTACTGCCTAGTTCACAGAAATTATGGGGAGCAGGCAACATGTTATCTTCCATTTATAATTTTCCTGTGTTTCCTCCCTGTTTCTTCATTCTTTCATTCCTTACCAGAGAAAATCCATTAAGAAGGGGAAGATGGAATAGTTGCAACATGCTTCTGGACTCTGCCCTCTTGATAAACGGCCAACTGAAATGTCTGCTGCAGCTAACTAGAATTATTTTTATGATCTTCTGTTTTATTATCCTATTCACTCAGAAGTATCTAGGCAAGCTTTGGAACTGTTAACCCGTAAATAAATGATAAATTGTTGACTTTGGCAGCGTGGGCCATGCCATAAACTTGGTAGGGAAATAATCAAATGCCTCTGGCTTATGTTAGCCTCTGCAGTACTGATGACTGTCACAGATGAGCACCTAGCAACGCTATTAGTGAAGAGACCCTTAGAGGAAGAAAATAAAACTGAAGTCTTAAGAGGCCCTCAAGTGGGCAGAACAGGAAATGATCCTGACCTCAGCTATTTAATTTGGTCTGGCTGGGACCCTACGTCTTCCATGACTTCTTTTTCCTTACTAGAGAAGTATGTTAAGCAGGAAAAAGTGGAATGACTGGACATTGATTTTAAGAATCCTCAGTATAGGAGCAGTAACATGGTCTTTATAACATTTTTACAGTGCCTTGGAAAAATATTCATTCCCCTCCGACCCTTTCACATTTTGTGGTGTTGCAATCTGGAAATGAAATGAAGAGGCACTGGCAATGAATTCATCAGTAAATGAATCGGCATTACGACTATACGAAGAATTCTGGCCCGGAGTTCTGTGGAACAGAAAACGTTTGTTTCGCCCCTTCCCTCCCACCCCACCCGCTGGAACGGTTCCCCTGCACCTGCTCTAACGATGGCCCTCTGCTGGTGAAGAAAGAATAGCACCATTTGTGAGGGCGGAAGTCGGGTCCTCTGAAGGCACACTTGATGCTAATACGAGTATCATGGGCATAATGCACTTGTGTGTGTGTGTGTGTGTGTGCGCGCGCGCGCGCTTTAAAATGAGCTTAAATCCTCTTTACTTTGGCTGGCTCATGCTTTCAGGATTAAAAACATAAAGAGAAATAATTTGGAGGAGTAGTTTATTAGCCATAGGATTTTATTAATCTCCAGGACTGTGATAACACGCCTCCACAGGAAGCGAACTCCAGAGCAGTTCGGGGTGTCACGGAAAGGTCTCTCTCTGCTTCTTCCCATTGATTCGATCTCCTTAAACATGTTTCTTCGAGGGAGGAACGAGCTTGTGACATGCAAGAGAGACGATCTCTCCATGTTATGCACAGTCGAGGCCGTTGAAAGGTTTAATGATAAAAACCAACACATTAAAATAGGCGAAAAAACTAGTTGATTTCATGGGCGCTGCAGCCCCAAACAAAACCAACGACGTCTTGTGGCGCGGCGTTTTAAAGTCTAACGCGTTCGTCCTACAATGAGCTTTCATGGACGTAGCCCACTTCATCAGATGCCAAATAAATAAGCACAGGTTCGTTAACTCTGCGATCACGTGAGACACCCATCGGGAGCAGCCGCTTCGTAGAGAACTATAGTCTGAACATTGAAAAGCGCTGCAAAAATGAGAATCGGCCGCGCACAGTCAAACGCGGCGCGGCGCGGCGCAAGAGGGCCCAGGCTCCGTCCTTCCTCTTCATCTCTCTCGGCCACACCTCCGTAGAACAGCGAAGGAGCGCCTGAGCTCTTTTTAAAGAGCTCCAGGCTCGCCTGTGTGACGTACTTCAGAATCTCCAGGTCGTACGGCGATTGGCTAATGAGGGCGGGGGCGGACACAGGACGTCGCTGTTTGTGTTTGAACGTTCCAGCGGGAGGGTGGAGCGAGGAGCTGGGCTCTATGGAGAGGCCGTCGATGTCCGGTAGCAGGTCAGGATTGGTCGGACGTGGGCCCGCCGCGGTCCCGTCGCGGGGCGTGAAAAGCGAGTACATGAAGCGCTTCAAGGAGCCGAAGTGGGAGGCTTGCGGCCCCTGCTACCAGGAGCTGCTGCGCTACCGCCTGAGCCGTCGCCTCTTGGAACAAGCGCACCGGCCCTGGTTTTGGGATGGCTGGGAGCAGGACAGCAGCCTGAGTGGCAGCGGCAGCAGCAGCGGCGGCGGCGGCCGCGGCTCCCCCTCACCACCGGGCACTTTGATCCCCTCGACGGCCCAGCAGCGCGAGGAAGAAGCGGCGGGAGCGGAAGCAGCTAGCGAGCCTGCTCTCGGCAGGACCGGAGACGTCTCGAGGGAGGCTGCAGCACGCAGCTCGGCGGAACAGCTGCATGGCTCCGGTTGGTTCTCTCGCACCTGGGGAGGGGAAACGCGCGGCGGGGGTCTCTTCGGATGACCTTGAGCGGATGCCTCGCTTGCTCTTGCTGCCTCCGCGAAGGCTGGTAGAGGAGATGGGGTTGTACGGGGGGCGAGGGGGGGGGGGCTGCTGCCAGGAGGAGCTGCTGCTGTGGGACGGAGGGGAGCTTGGGGATCGTCCCCGCTCTGCAATAAAGGAGCTGCTGGTGGATCTTAATCTGTGGAGCGGGGGAGGTGTCTTCCTAGGCTTTTGAATAAGCCCAGCAACTGGCGTAGACAGAGCCTTTTTAAGGGGAGGCCCAGTGGGGAGATTGCTGCCGGCCTCACACGTGCAGGGGGCATCATCAATACTGGCATAGTTGCCTTGTGCCCACCTCCTTGCTTTCAGAATCTCACGAAGGTGCGTTCCATTAAATCTAATGAAGAAACAACCGCAGCAGCAACCACCCAGAACCCGCTATTGGTTTTTGTGCCCTTCATCATAACAGCACGAGCAAGATGGTTGCAGCTGCAGGCAGCACTAATAGCTGCATCCCAGCCCAGGCATAGGCGATGGAGTTCTCAGCATGGTGCTCCAGGCAGCAGTGATCCAGGCTCTCGGTTCCCTTTTTTTGCACAGCTAGAAATGTAACTGCCACCCACCGCTTTCTCTTCCCACCAAGAGGCGATGCAGAACAGGATTCTGACTGGGTTTGAGGCTTTGTGTATTTGGCGATGCCCACAGGAAAATGGAGGGTGCCAGGACCCTGCAGCCGTTTCTTCTGAACGCTTCGGGCATCTGTCTCTCCGAAGCCATCTGTCAGGGAACGTGCGAAGGTGGTTCTGCCCTTAATTTGTTAAGGCATAGCTAGGGCTTGATTTCTGCTGGTTTTTCGATCTGGAGTGGGGGAGCTCAGAGAAAAGCGGCCCTTCCTTGTGCGATTGTGTGTGTGTGGCACTAAAAGCAGGAGAGGAGAGCTGCAGCTGTACAGTGACCTCAACCTTAGGGAGCAACCAGCTGCTCAAGAGGCCTCATCCCCATCCCACATGGATGAATTAGCTTGTTGATTAGCTTAAACTCTCTTCCTCTTGCCTTCTAGCCTGATGCAAGAGTGCTGGAAGCCTTCTCTTGGTATTGTCAACATAAAAAAGCTCCTCTACAGCAGAGCTAGCAGGAAAATAGCCCAGATGCATTGGTTTCAGTTGATATTTGTCCCTGTGTGTTTCAGTAACCTCTGAATGGGCGAGGGGGAGTTATGTGAAATTTGGAAACAATTACTATACTAATTGAAATAGAAGAACCGCACATCTCACTTTAAGCAGAGTTCATCACTGTCTTCCCCACTAATCTGTTGTTCAGGTGCAGTTCCAGGTGCCTCAGCGCTCTCTCTCTGGATGGTTCTTGGACTAGAAATCCCTTCAAAAAGAGGACTGTCATCTAAATTAGGACACATGGCTACCCTCCAATTAATGGTGGTCCTTTTAGCTTAGTGGCTAAAATATGGTGCCAATGCCTCTTTACATGCTTTATAAAGTGAGCTCTCATTGAAATGGCTAGCCCTGCTTAAGAATTTTGTCTCCCAAGCCATCAAATGGCTATATTAATATTTGTTATGTTTCTATCTTGCCTTTTTTCCCGCAAGGACCCATGGCAGCTTACATAATGTTCCTCTCCTTTTTTCCTGATGTGATTAAGAAATTGAAGTTGTTTGGATTCTGTGTGCTCAACTTTTCATAAAATTGTGCCAACCAAGGCCTTCAAGGAAGATAGACCATCATGGTCTTAATTGGATGAGGACAGGCGCCACAGTCCTGGCTCACTTCTTCCAGATGACCCCACCCCACCTCCTCCTCGCTTTGCTTTTGAATATACCTGATAGCATTGATGGAATCATCTCTAGAGAATGCAGTTTTCATCACAGCCAGAATACCTGATCCTTATCTTCCAAAGCTTTAGAGTGTTTAAGAGGTAGACATTTGTTTCCACTGACTTTGTCTTTCAAGATCTTTGAAGTGTGTCAAGCAGAAACATCCATACTCATATGGAGGTGCCTTTTAAAAGTGCTTGGGCTATCTTTCAGGACAAAGTTCTCCATAGAGACTCAGGAATAATACGATCTCAATTTCAGTAATACTGCTTACGAACTTCAAACTCTGTAGTAGTTGAGCCTGCACAAGAGCTGTCCAGAAGACGATAAGCCCACTGTGAGATAATCAAAAGGCTGCTCACAGCAGAGATGTCTTCAAAGCCTGTTCAATAAAAATAATTTTAGATAAAATGAATAATGTGGCACCCTGAGATGGTTCTACTCTCTAAAGTGATCTAAAGATAATTTAAAATAAATGGTATGCTGAAAAGAAAGGATGAGTAGCCCTTTTAAAAAGAAGAATGTGGGGATGTATTTTAAAAAAACCTTTGAAATTCTTCAGCAAAGTGTGTCTTTGCTGGGTTTATGCACAGGGATGCAGAACTTCAAGGCAGTTAATGTTCTTTTCTATGGGCTGTGTCCCACATGGGAATGCAAACTCTGTGCCCAAAATCTCAGCTTAAGCCCAGCCAGTTTTTTCAGCAGTCACAGTAAACCTTGGCTAGCTACTCAGTGTACACCCAACAGGGAGGAGTGGCCAGTCCTATGTGCCCTGTTGTATACCTGCATGATTTAGGTATTGTCAAACAAGTTAGGTTTATTCACCAACGGGAAGCTTCCTCCCTAATAATACTAGAACATGGGGTCATCCCATAAAATTGATCAATGGAAGATTCACGAAAGGTATAAGGAAGCACCTCTTCATCCAGCACACAGTTAAACTGAAGTTACACTTCCACAAGATGTAGTCATGGCCACCAATTTGGAGGGCTGTTAAAAGGGGTTGGGCAACTTCCTGGAGGAGAATGCGGTCAATGGCTACTAGTCCTGATGGCTAAAGGCTACCTCCAGTGTCCAGGGACCTATTGCTCTCATGTTCTGCTTGTGGGTTTCCCGGGCGCAGTTGGTTGTCCACTATGCAACAGGAATGCTGGACTTGATGAACTTTGGTCTGATGCAGCATGGCTGTTCTTATGTTGTCATGTTCACACGTTATGTTTTCAAATGTACACTGAACAGATGAGTAAGGAACCCCACAATATAAATGACCTATGAGTCTGGGGCTGTTACCTGGCTTCTGTGAATCATGGATTCTACTTTTAAAAATGGATGTTGAAATGCTTACAGCATGTGGCCCATTTCACACAGGGTTTTGTAACCTACAGTTAGCTAAAGAAAAAAAAAGAAAAAAAACTGCACACCTAATACGTGGAACATACTGTCAACCTATGATGGCTGATAGGCTGACTTGATATAAGTGTCAGAAAACAAATTTGCAGTGCAGTTCATCTTTGCTAAAATAATTAAGCGTTACGGTGTCACTTTAAAATGTTCTCACAAGAATGAGAGCATCAGGTTGATTGTATGATTTTTATGTATAACTGGCTATGTAGATCAACCTTCTCCAACTTGGCACCAGAGATGTGCTGACTACAACTCATGCAATCTCCAACATGCTAGCTGGGGATGATGAAAGTTGTAGTCTGACACACTTGAAGGACTCCAGGTTGAGGAAGACTTGCTTAGATGATCCTTGGACATCTCAGAGTGATCTTTTTCCTCTGCTGCTTCTCTTTTACTGGCAAAAACACACTGCTGCTGTGATCCACAGCCTTTACACGAATGAGGTGAGCAGTGACACTGTGTGCGTCTTTGGTGCCATCAGCATGTGCAGAGAGAGCTCTAATTTTGTTGGGTTTTGCACAGATCTGTAGATGCTTATGTAAGCTGTTGCTATGGTATCATGCATCTTAAAAATTGCATAAGCTTTTATTCTCCAGCAAAAATACAGCCATGATGGTAGCAAAAGATTTCATGCCAGCTGCAGAAATAATACTGTAGCCCCAGATGGTATCACTGTGCCAGCCAAACTGGTGGGTGATGGGAATTCTGCTCTTTCATGTGACATATTCTGTAGCTGCGCTTGTCTTGCTGAGGGAAAGCATTACACCTTGCTGGAACATGGTACAACTCTGCTCCTTTGCTGCTGTATCCATGCTTCACTTCAGGGTCTCCTTTGAAGCCTTTTTACAGGAATGCTATTTTTCCTGTGACAGAATGTGCTGCTTTTCCTAGGCTGTGACACTAGGGGACATGGAACCAGATGCCCTAGTGCAGACTGTGATAGTCTGCAGTATGTGGGGTTGTACCAAGTAGGAGCTGGTATTAGCTGGAGCCAGCCCTCCCGTTAGGCAGAGACAGCCACCTCGGCCTGCAGATGGTAGGGTGATGAGAGGAGGTGGCCCTGTGTTGAAGGTGGGGACTTTAACTACCTGTCCTGTGCCTTCTATGCTAGCATGTGGCCCTCAGGTGCAGCAGGGAGTCCATCCTCTGGCCATATTGAAGTGACACTCAAACATCGCCTGGCTGGTGGAACAGACTGTGTGTGTGTGTGGGGGTAGTGGGGTAACATCATCTTGGATTTTTTGCTTCAGGCAGCACATTATCTTGGCCCATCCCTGATTCCAGCTGCAGTGTAAATTTGTCTTCCCCATGCCTTGTATCATGCAGTGCCCATGGTGGCTGGGGATGATGGGAATTGCAGTTCTATGTGCTTGTGGGGTGCTAGCTTGGGAAAGGGTGCTTGCCTTTACTAGGGTTCCATTCCAGAGAAGTATGAGCTTGGTCCCAATTTACCCCTCTAGCTTTGATTGCGTTACATTCCAGGAGGCAGGGATCCCAAATGTTTGACCTTTGAGCGCATTTGGGCATTCAAAAAATGGCTGTGGGCATCCTCAGAAAATGGCTCCTGCTGCGCACATGTCTGATCGCGTAATGGCTGCTGTGCGGACCTGCCTGGTCCAAAGTGGACTCAACTGGTGAGCGTGGGGTGGCAGAGAAAGCAGGGCTACAGGCTGGAAGGGGCGAAAGAGCAGACTGTCCTAATATTCCTCAAGAATTTTCCTAAAGCATTTTAAGGGGCAAGCATGTGCTGGGACTCCCCTGCCATACGGAGAGGTGAATCCAACTTAATTCTCTGAAACACTGTATCATGTCTCTACATACTGTCTTCCCTGAATGCTACTTCCAAGAAGTGATCGCCCTTCTGATGGCCGATTCTCTTTATCTTTATCATTACATTTGGAGTACCAGGCTGCATTCCTTGTGCCTAGTTTTGAGGGAAGCAGCATAACCTGAATTCACATTTCATTTTCTCCTAGAGGAAGAAGACCACGAAAAAACGGACAAGAAGGGTAAAGTAGAGAGAGATGAAACAAAGTCTGCAGAGAAAGGAACCAGCAATGCGGTCGGTCATCAGCGAGAGCCGCCTTTGAATCGCACTGCCTCGGGCACCCAAGGTGAAAGGAGACGAGCGAAGAGTCCTCAAAGGACAGACCTGTCAAAGGGGTTGAAACACCCATTTGCCCTGTATGGCTGGGGAGAAAAACAGACTGATACAGGCAGCCAGAAAACACATAATGTCTGTGCATCTGCCTCAGTGAATGAAGTAAGCCTGCTTAAATCTTTGCATCCGAGTTGCTGTCTAAATGGTTGCCCTCAAGATATCTCTGGTGAAGCCTCTTTTGAGCTCCCCTATAATCACCCCCCTCTTCTTCCAAGACCAGTCCAAGTATGTTTGCTGGCCAAGGCCCCCTGCTGTTGTGTCATCATATACTGGGCAAGAAAACCATAGGACATGACAATGATCACGAATTAAATGAGCTATTTCCACTGCCTTCCACGAAGCATCTCCTGCTTCCTGTCTTTTAGAACTGTCTGCTCTCTGGGCAGCCAGACGGACCAGAAAGTTTCTGATAGTCTCTCCCATAATGCAAGGGAACCAGTCAGCTGTCAGCTGCCTCTGTGCAAGTCCTCCAGAAGCGCAGGCAACCCCCCCTCCCCCCCACTAAGGCAGGCAGGCAGGCAGGCATTTATAATGCCTCATTTGCCTCTGTAGTTGGGCTGCCTTGTTTGAGCTGTGCACTGAGCTTGCTTAGCTGCTGTGCCCTTGCCTGAGAGCAGAGAATCAGAGAGCATCCTTATCTGGCCCTCTTACACCCACTGTCCCCAATCTGTTGCTGCTCTTCATTCTGCTGCTGTGTTTTTTAGGTAATCACCACCTTTTGTGAGAAAGTGGACAGGCAGGGAGGCATTTCCCCCCTCACTCATAACCTAGGGTAACCCCCTAAAGCTGGTTGGTGGGAGAGTCAGGACAGGCAAAAGGAAGCACCTCTTTACACAGCCCATAGTTAAATGATGGAATTGGCTTTCACAAGATGTAGTGAAGGACGGCTTTGCTTGGCTGACTTTTAAAAAGGACTGAGCAAATTCATGGAGAAGAAAGTGATCAATGGCTGTTAGTCCTAAGGGCTCTAAGCTTCCTACGATATCAGAACCAGCTTGCCTCTGTCCACCAGTTGCTGGGGGACATGGATGGGAGGGTGCAGTTGCACTCATGTCCTGCTTGTGGATTTCCCATCAGCAGCTGGTGGTTTCTAGAAGGCTCGATTAGATGGACCCTTGGCCTGATCCTGCACAGTTGCTCTTCTATTGTTGTGTCTGCTGCTAGGATTAAGGTCCTTGTGTCCTTGGCCAGTGTCCAAGGTAGTGGGCTGAGCTCCATGCAGGACTGGCCTTGCCATAAGGCAGCTGCTTTGGGTGGGGCATGCAAATTTTCCTGGGCCAGGCCTGTTCTCTAGTGTGCAAGTATAAAATGAATGGGACACTAGTTGTGGGTACTCTTGTTAGGATGGCGTTTGTAGTTTATCTCTGTGTATGTTTACAATGGATAGTAGTCAATCTTTTGGTAAGTATTATTAATTTCCTTTCTATCTGGGCGGTTTAGAACAAAGTATGTATCTGTGCCAATCATAACAAACTGTGATGCTGGCACCGAGATGCTGCAGTGTAGTCCCGAAGAGAATGTTTGCCAGCCTTGCTTTTACTAGTTGCTTCAAACAGGATTGCTAACTCTGATTTAATGCAACTTTTTTTTTCTGGCTGCCATTTCAGTGCTGCTGTGGAAGGAAGTCTCGGTGCTAGGAATCCTATCAGAGAGAGTAAGCTGTATAAAACAGGCAGTTAGCATCAAAGGTCCCAAGACAGAGTGAGCTAAATTTTTAGGAATGACACAAAAGGTTGAAGTACTGGTGACTACATCATGGTAGGCTTCTGGAGCTTGAGTGACACGGAGAACGTGTAAGTTACGGTTCTGCTGACCTACAAACTGTTAGATTCAACCTTTAAAAGTTGGTTTCTGTACTTTTGACAGCCTTCTCAAAATACGGCTGAAAGGATCATAGAAACAAAAAGTCATGTCATATACTAGTTAAATCTCCATGCCTGGATTCATGCTGGCTTAATCTATTGAAATCAGGAAAACTGCGGTCATTTTCATTGGCATTAAGTTGGAGTGAATTTCCTAATGTCTTTATGAATGAATAGGAGCAAGTCAAAGAAATGGTATCTATGCCTCACCTTCATGGATGTTTTTGTACATGCACATGAATAACTGAACAATGGTTTCTGACAGGTGACCATATCTTGGCTTAATAAACTGAAATATGAACACTCCAGTAGCTCAGAGCACAGAGACCCTTTGTTCCTCCCTTTACATGAGCCGGTGGACAAACCAAGAAACCCCGTTACTGTTTTCTATTTCAGATAACAGGAAATGATGGTTAATGAGTTTGGAACAAACTGGTTTATTGAACCACTGTTTGAAGTGAGTTTGATACCCTGATATTCTCAAGCTGTTGTTTATCTGGTTTTGATAACTTACTTGGCTTGCTTGCCAGCTTGCATAAAGGCACAGTGTGCATAAACAAGACTAATGCCTTGGCATATTAAGATAGTATAACCCAAACATTATAGAATTTACCTTTCTAAAACCCCTACTTACTTCAAGAATGGAAGTAGAAGTACCTATAGTGAAGGTCTGAATATCACGCTAGAGAAGCTCTCAACCCCTCTCAGTGGGTCTGAAGGCAAAGGGGGCAGGACCAAAGGCAAAGAGGTGGAGCCATAAATCCTAGCATATTTGAGCTCAAAGTTCTCACTGCAAGTAAGTAATCCTTAGAAGAGGCATTTCTGCCTTTTAGTACTGGGCTGTGGGAAAGGCTACACAAAAGCTGGAACCCTCAAAATAATTGACAGTTGAGGGAGGAGGTGGGGCCAAGGAAAGGATGTGTGGGGATCTGTGGAACTTGGGTTAGGCCAAGGCCTGAGGTAGCCCATCCCTCTTCTAAATAGGAATGACTGTGTGTATATTTAAGAGCCATTTCTGGCCATGTGAAAATAGCCATTTAATGCAAACATTGCACTTCTTGCTTGTAATACAGGGACAAAACTAGCTAGCCCTTTCCAGTTAAGAACATGTTCACCTGAAACCATGACTGAGATTAGGCTTAAATGTATGGGATGAGAGCAGTTGCTAGCAATGGAGAAAATAACTGGCCTGTTTGGATTGGCTGTCAGCACAACTCCCTTGAGAGGCAAGCAACTGCATTCGTCCATTGCTGCCTAGAACAGGCCCCATTTTACCTGAACCAAAGAACTGAGGCCTGCACAGAGTAACTGGCTCAAGCTTTGGGTACTTATGGCTAGATTTTTCTAGAATGGAGTTACACTCTCAACTACAGGACTGGTGTTGCCGAAGGGTATCTTTTCTCTTACAAGGATGGTATTTTTTAACAAGAGGCTCATGGCAATGATGATTTGCTTTAGAAGGACAGCACGATTGCACTGCTTGGCAAAGGAAACATGTCATTTTCTTGTCCAGTAGTCGAGTGTGTAGGAAGCTGGTCCAGACATAGAAAAATGCTTATGCTTCTCAGGGAAGTCTGCTTCTTTCTTGTTGGATTTCTTAATTTCCCCCACTTTGTGGGAGAATAAAGAAGCATGCACGTTTTTAAAACACTAGCACCATTGCTGACATGTAATGTGTAAAATACAAAAAGAGTAGGCTGTTCTAATACTCCTCCCTTTCTAGAAGTACATTTTAAAATTTAAGAATTAGTACATAATCTTTCCAAAACCATTTCCTGTCCTATGAAATTATATTGTGTGTCTCTCAGTGTGTATAAAATTAATCAATCTCCACTGATATTAATCCAGCTGGGGTCATTCCTTTGTAGAAGACATGGTTGGAGCTATACATTGTTTAGCTAAAATGATCATGTCAGAAGTTGAGAGGGTTTCTATCACAAGTGCTTTTGACTATCTTACACTGCAAGCAGATGAGGTGGGGCAATCTGGCAATGCCAATAAATATTAGCCTGGTATAGCCATAGCTGTGGATAAGTTCACAGGTAAATTAAGCACAAAGTAACAAAACCAGGATATTGCTGTGCCACATATTTTGCCCATATCTCAGTAACAGGAATATAGGAAGCCACCTTACACTGCATCAAAGCCCAGGATTGCTTGCACTGATTAGCAGCAGTTCTCCAGGGTTTCAGTCTGGGGTTCTTTTGGTCCTATGTGTAATGCTGGGGATTGAAAGTAGGACATCTGGTATGCAGAGCTGGTGCTAACACTGACCTATGGCCCTTCTTGGGGAGCAACTGCAGAATGCTGTAGAAGTGATCTGGTTTTAAATCTTTAAACAGTCCCCCCCAACCAACACAACAATGACTGGCTGGGTAGAGGGATGGAAATTGTAGCTAGATCTTACCAGTGAAAAGACTGTACTAATACAAAATCTTGACCTGGGCTATTCATTCATAACTAGGGAGCTATCTGTTCTATAAAATCAACTGACACTTAACTATCTCCATCAGATTCATGAGTCTGCAATAAGAGCAAAGAACAGGAGGCAAATGGAAAAAAGGAAGCTGGCACAGAGACGGATTCACACAGCAGAAGTAGAGAGAAGCTGGAAAGCAAAGCCTTCTGGTCCAGACAACCCCTGGATGACTGAATATATGAGGTGTTATTCAGCACGAGCTCGGTGATTCAAAACTTGATTGGACTTGCCTTTTTTAAATTCAGAAATGATGTTGGAAAACAACTGGGACATTGGAGTGAAACTTCAAATTACTTATGCAAAATTTTTACAAAAGGATTTTTCCAGCTATTTATTACACTTATTTCTATTTTGGCTACTTATTGCCGCAGCCGAGGGAACAATTGGGGTCATGCTGTTGGGAACTAGATTTGCCTGTATAGTTTCTGTACACCTTCTTTAGGAATAGCCATGTTGAGAGATTTCTGTTGAAAAGCTAAGAGCTTTTCAGCTGAAAAGCTGTTAGAAGGTTGTACAGAAGGAGCCTTTTCTCTAAAAACCCCCAAAGGTTTCTTGGCAGAAATTTAGTCCCTCCTTGATAACTAAATTTGATGTGACCAGCAGGGCATTGGTTGCCCTTAAGATGGATTGAGAGTTAGTTAAATCTAGTCTAAACTTTTCTATATTGAGGTCCATGAAACCTTACAAATCGGGTTGCTGTAAAAATCCTTTACGGAAGGATGTAGGTGCCATTCTGATTTTATCTTGCATCGGGTCTGCACAACTTGTGATCTATCAAGCCAAATGCCCCTTACCAAACCTTTATGGAGGCTCACTGTGGGTTAAATAAACCACCTGCCTTTTTTTCTTCCTGTGATTGCAAAACCAGTGGGTTGCCACCTGCTTGGCATTGCAGGTCAGTAGCTGTGCAGGTCCGGTGTGCCTAAATACAGAGGCATTTGCACATCTATCTGTAAAGGAAGATGTAGCTGGAATCTTTAGGGGCAATTTTAGAACTCTAAAAATTCTCCCCAACTTTTGGTAAATTTTTATAGTGACTTGTTCCAGATTGCATTCCAGTTGTGGATTTTCTGGCCATCTGGAATGGAAGATTTTGGTGCAATAGATTAGTAATGTGTTTCAATTGTATTTTTAAACACTGTTAATTTGCTCTTATGAACTCATACCAAATAATGGATATAGACAATCATTAACTAGTGGAGTTTTGCTTTGTACTTTGCAGTAAGTAATATGGACTTGATGCAGCTGAACTGGGAATGGAATTTTCTTTCCATGTTTCATCTGGGTAAACCAAAATAAGTTTTGTAAACAGCTTTGTTAGATAAACTTCTGCATAGTGAAATTTTACGAATGTTTGTACACTGAATCCTTTCAGTCTTCTACAAGTTTGATCAAGCTAGTGTACATTCCATAAAGTATGTTCAGGACTCAGGTCGATAGGGCAAATGTTGCTATATTTCTTGAGTGTGTAAGATGTCCATGCCCATCTCGCCCTCCACCCAAGTGAGTTTGTGTAATTCAGTGGAAGAAGCCATTGGCAATCAGAACTAAACAAGCTGGTTACAGTTAAAGAATTTGTATCACATATTGTGAGACTGCTGCCCCTTTTAATGTCAAGCTTTGAACTGGTGGTTATCAGGGTGCCTAAACAACTTTTTGGCTACATTAATTGCCTCCTTGGTGTTGGTTTCAGTAATGACATGCTTGTGAGTAACCTCTGTGCAGCTGCATTCATCTCCATCATTAAATTTTCAGTAACTCTTGCGAAACAGTTACAAGATGGAATGTAGCCTTTCCTTCTGAAGGGCATACCAGATACTATCAAACTGCAGTTAACCAGTGTCAGCTTGTGTCTTTTAGCCTTGTGGTAAGTGGTTTTTAGCCCTGCATTGATTTCAGCTTTCAGTTTTTCCTACTAACTATAAATGCTTTTTACTTGTGCTTTTTGCTGGCGTTCTAGTCCCTTGTTTCCTTAGCTTTTCATGTTCCTTGCTCTAAGTTTACAGCATTAAGGAACGTTAATCGTACATGGCTTTAACTCAGGGGAGAGCAACTTGTGGCCAGGCATTTTGGCTTACAGCTCCCATTGTCCCTTATCCTTGTTTATGTCAGCTAGGGCTGATGGGAGCTGTGGCTCATTTCTACTTAGAGGATGGATAATTCCTTTTATTTTTGGTATTTACAAAGAAGTGCAACCATCTATGTAACCAAAACTGCATAATCTCCTAATGCATGGGTGATTTGCAATATTCTCTGAAGTCAAAACTCAGTGAAAACTCTTCAGTAGTCATGTAATGGTGACTGGGCAGGGAAAGAATGGATTAACTTCTCAGAATGCAGCAGTTACAAGTCTTAGCTAAATTATTGTTTAGGATTGCTTACTGGATGGAGGATGTGTGTGCTATCCAAATTAAATCTAGAGACATTGCTGTTGTATGTCCTGCCCACCTCAGCTCCATGGAAGTTTCCTGACTGCTGTATTGGAGGATCCTTTTGTATTGACTGTAGTATTGGAGGATCCAAATTCTACATCTGTTGTCTTCAGCAAATTCTTTCATATGTTTGGAGAGGAGTAACAGGTAAGATTTTAAAAAAGTGATCTATATTTCTGCTAACATGCATAGGAGCACGTAAGTATTTTTTCTCCCTTTGCATATGAAACACTTGCTTATGTGTTTGAATGGGCAAAGAGGTTCTTAAAGAAAGCATATCTAACTTTCACTGATACTTTTCTCCCCTCATCAGTCCCACCCCAGTTGGGCAGTGTGGTATTGGAGATGGAGCATCCTAATTAATGACAAAATTAGCAGGCAATGGGAAGAACCATCCTAACAGCCATCTCTAGATGGGTGTTTGCCCCATCTAGAGAGGTGGTTGCTAAAAGAGTAGCAAAAATCTTACATTTTGAATTGTTTCAACTTTCCAATTATGGGAATATTTTTGTTTAAATCAAACTTAAAATAAGGATACTGTCATGAATAACAATACTTTTTAATGGTCTCTCTCTCCTTGTCTACACTTCAGGAGAGTTGTATTATACATTTGTCATTCCTCTCTCTTTGCTAAATCTGACAAATAGCTTAGTGTACAATGCATGAAACACTGAAATGCAAATGACAGTTCCAGTAGTCAAAGAATGTATCCTGCGATTCAAATTTGGCATATAGTTTATCAAATTCATGTACTGATGTTCAAGCATTGTAGGGCAACATTGTGCAATACAGAACTATGCTTTTGTAGGTGTGCTTGACATGTGTTCCTCATGCCACAATCAAGTAACTTTAGTAGCAACTGTTAGTAGTGAAGGCACTGATTTCTTAATTTCCCTGGCTGATTGTTATATTGGGATCTGTCACCCCCCCCCCATTTTTCTTGAAACCCCTTGGTTGGGGAGGGGAAGCTTTTAAAACTGTTTGAGCCCCCTTACCTATTGCCAGTCAACACCTTGCTGATATATAGGTAAGGATGTATGGCCCAGGGCACTACTCCAACACAGGCACTGAGGGGATCAAACTCAAGTAACTTAGCTCTGCTCTGAAATGGGCAATTATGAAGAAGAGATAATGTGACCAGGTGTTCTCTCCTGGTCCCTGTCCTCTGCACCTTTGTGGCAGGTACAGCAGTCCTGGTGCTTGTTCTGCTGAACCTCTGCTCCTTTGTGGAATAATGGCTGTGGTTCAAACTGCTGCA
This sequence comes from Varanus komodoensis, assembly GCF_004798865.1. Taxonomy (NCBI): domain Eukaryota; kingdom Metazoa; phylum Chordata; class Lepidosauria; order Squamata; family Varanidae; genus Varanus; species Varanus komodoensis. The sequence continues at coordinate 27,619,586 of NW_025335268.1, read as the reverse complement.
GGATTTTCCAACCTGCATGCTCCCTCTTTTCCCATCAGCTGCCATGCACTTGTTGGGGTATTTGCCCCACTTGTTAAGAACCACTAATTTTAAGCAATAGATACAATTCACTTTAATCTACTGAGAATTATATCCATACCAAACTGGCACTATAAGATGGCTTCCAGGTGCTTCCATCTGTACACACAAAGTACTATGCGGGTTACACCATGGTTAAGGCAGAGCATACAAATATCTACTAGCTTGTGTTAGTAGGACACATGTTTACATTCCTCCCTACATGCTAGGTTAAGAGTTGGGGTTAGCTGAACCAAGATGTTGGTGTGCTACCTTGAAATATATATTTGTAATAGGGTAGTGACTGTACCAAGCTAGACTGACTTCTTTGAACCGGGCTGTTTAGGCCTAGGTACTTGTGACCAAGAGACAACTGCCAGCAAAGCCATGAACTTGGTCAATCTCTGCACCAACATATTGCCCTGTAAGGAAAAGGGGTTGAAATCAGAGGAACAGGGAAGCTGCCTCACTCAGCAGCTGAGCACTGAAATCACTTTAGAGCAAAGCTTGGACAAAATTAAGCTTGAAGCAATATGTGACTTAGAATGTTTTTTGACTAGTATTTGTTTTTTCTATTTTTTGTGTTATTTCTATTTAATTGTACTTGCCCTCAATTTGTATATGTGAATAAAACTGATTAAAAAAACAGCTTGACAATTTCTTGATCGGCCGTGATGGATATATGGCCCCGAGGTTTCGGCAAGGGGCGGCATAGAAATGCTATAATAATAATAATAATAATAATAATAATAATAATAATAATAATAATAATATATTTAACTGAAGTTCTCTTGAAATAAGTTTCATGGGTTGCAGGCACACCAGAGTGGTATAGAGTGGCAGTAATACCTCTCTCGATCTAGAAGCCATGCTTCTGACTATGCAACCAAGGGTGGCATTTGCCCTCTTGACCACCGCGTCACATTGCTGACTCATGTTTAGCCTGCAGTCAACCAGCACCCCGACGTCCCTTTCACAAGTGCTGCTCTCCAGCCAATTGTCACCTAACCTGTACTTATGACACCAAGTGCAAGACCTTGCACTTGTCCACATTGAACGCCATCCTGTTGTCCCCCACTCACTTCCATAGTGTACCCAGATCCTTTTGGATCTGGAGTACCTGCTCCTCAGTTGTGGCCACTGCCCCCATTTTAGTATTGTCTGCAAATCTGATCAGCAAAAAAATGTTTGTGTGTATTTGGATTGCACACATGTCCAGAAGGAAGGGCCAGGTAACGACTCTCAAATGTGCTGCTTGGACAGTTTGGAGGGCTTGTCACTTGGAAATTGCTAAGAGCAATCTTGCGGAGGAAAAAAGGTGGAAATGTCACAGTGAGCGTAAAAAGGCTCCGTCATCAAGCCAGTAATGACCACTTTGCTGTGTTACTTGGATATCACTGGGCAACGGTCACTGGCAGCAGCCCAGGCAAATAAGTGTTTGTCACTGTTGTTTGCAAGCACATGCTACCATGCCAATGGACACTTTATGGTAACTTTTGCTTGCATTTCCCTGGAGAACAGATATACTTCTCCAGTTCCCTATAGCTTATAGCTGGGTCGTCTTCCTCACCCCATTAAGAGGACATGCTTTCTAAATATTGTACAGCTGGACTCCAGATTATTCAGTGTGAGAAAGAAATCCAATTATTACCATCTAGAAATAACTTGGGTAGAACCAAAGCATTTATAAAACAGACATTTGCCATAACAAATTCACTTAAAGTCCCTCAAAAACTAAATCCAATTATACACACATAAAGATTTCATGTGCGTGTCTTGAAGACACTCAAGTTTTGCCATGCTACTTTGGGCTATCAAACCATGAATGTGTGTGCATACTTCCTCTATATGGCTGTTCAGCGCATGTCATTAAATTAAGAATTGTGGTTTGGTAAAGCTACAGTTTAATGTTGCACATTGGATGTGCTAACTTAGAGTAGCTGTGTGAAAAGGCTGCTCTGCCAGAGAGTGTTAACTCCTTATCCCCTTCACCCACACCTTTCCCAAGCTTGCTGAGTGGTTTTTAAGAAACCTGCATTTAATACATTTAAATAAACCTTTTATTTCAGTTCTTTGAGTAACATTTCTCTGATGACATTAAGCAGCATAGTAGAATCTTTACAATATAGAAATCATGCACTTTTAAGTTTGTTAATGTATACTAATACTATGTAAATGCACTTTTATTTTTAGAACAGTTAAATGCCAAGAGCAAGTACATACTGTCTTGAGTCTCATCTGGAATAATGCTCCTTAAGCTCCTGGAGTTCCTGTGGAACCAAGCCAATATAGACAGCAATCTCACATACTTGAATCATACTAAAAATTACAGTACTCCAGTGCATGTAACAATGCTGTACTGGACTGCAGCTGCAATTTTTAGAGCTCTGATGGGAGAACAATATACTGCATGGGAAACATAGGGTTCCTAACCCTGTGTTTTCTTCAAACACTAATGCAGGGGAGGAATGCATATGCAGAAGAAATTCTTTCCCCAGTTAATTTTCTCCTTTCTGTGATCCCCACCTGGAGCTGAACCAAGCTTCAGAGAAGTCCAGTTATGGGGAAAAGTGAGAGGGAGCAGTAGGGGAAATCAAAGGGCATGAGAAGAGATAACACTCATACCCAGTCTTTCCATGGAGATGACCCCCACCCCTGCACTTAAGGTGATTAATGGACAAGTATTGCCTGCATATAAAAATGAACAGATCTGCCTGCTTTTTCACACATTGACATAGAGGAAATGATGCAATTTGCACAACTGTTTTCAGCCACTGTGGCTTGTGGGACGTGCCAAGTGCCCATTCCATAACACAACCCTCCTTTATGTGGTTTGAACATGGTAAGGCTTATTGGCATGGTTAACAGACCACCCAGAAACCTAAAACAGTCCTTGGGATCTGGGTGGTTGATTCATAATTTCATCAACACTCTCTCCAGAAACTCAGACAACATGGCAGGTTATAAACTGGGGATAGGTCACAGAATAGGTGCCCAAAAATCTCAGTGACTTATTTAAGTCAGCATGGCTGCAAATGATTGTGCAAACCCATCAAATGATTAGTGTACTAGCAGATGGAGAGAAATGTAACATCCTGCTTAGGTCCTCCCCCCCCCCCATGTCAAAGGTGTAGAGTTTGTGAAAAAACATTTTGTGCATTAATTTGGGGAAAACAAGTAGTAAGACAAGTTCTTGTGCCTTGTTTATTTTGACAAATTGGAAAAAAATGGGTGAGCTAAAGGAAGGAGGACTTCCTCAAAAAGAACATGTGCACAATGAAAACACACCTGTACAAGCCATAAGGCAAGATGCCCTAACTCCCAACCCTGTGGAAGAGTGCTAGCAACAGGGAAGACCACCAGTTTCTGTGCAGTACTGTATCAGTCCTGTTTTAACTAAGCCTCTCGCATTTATCAGAACTGTATGGCAGTTCCATTTCCTAATGAACACACCGTTTAAGACTGAGAGCTCTATGGTGTTTAACAACTTTGCACGGGACATACAACTTGTGGCACTCCCATCAGCCCTAAACAGCACAGCCAATGGCAAGGAATGATGGCAGCTGCAGATCCTAAAATCCAATGGATCACAAATTGTCCATCCCATGTATAGATGATGAAAAGGAATGGGTATTTCAAAACAAAACCAATTGCCCCAGCAGAGTGTAGGAAGACTACAGAGTAAGTTCCTATTTTTATTACTAACACCTCCTTTTTCCATTATTCCCTTCACTTTTTTGAAGAAAATATGGCAATACAATAATTGTGAAGCTGTAGAGGGAGGGAAAGAGTTTCAAGTGATATGTAGTAAACTAGCTTGAAGTCAGTCTCTAGGTGGATACTTACCTACCAAACTTCTTTGGAATTTTTTATGACATTAGTAGCATTAGAAAGTACACAATAAGAAAACACCACACACACAAGAATATTCCTTATTGAAAGCACTTCTGAACCATAAGACATCCATGCGGAGTACCTTGTATATCCATGCTATAAACCAAATATACAACACAGACACTGCATGCCAGACACTTTTCATTGCTATACTTTAGACTGATGTCTATCAGAAAATGTACTTTTTTCCAAGTACAGCTAACTGTATTGTGTCAGTATTACTTTATTACTGGATATTGACTTTCAAATGAATCATCCCCTTCAAGTGAAGGTTTTTACCACAAATGTACTCCAGTATTTATTTTGTGCTCTAATGAGTAACTTGTCTGCAACCTCCATAATTTACTCACCCTGACAAGATAAAAAGATGGCAAAACCTACAAAAATGTCAAGATTAAAGATTGAATACTATGAAGGATCCAAATTCACTAACTCTCCAAAAAATCATGAGGTATTTCCTGAAAAGCAACCAGAGAGGCTGTAAATTTGAAGGACTGCTCGCTCCTGTATGAAACTGTCCAGCAATTAAGCCCCTCCTCTGGATTCCCCTGCCAATGGAAGTTGGGCAGCTTGGTACCAGAGGGCCTTATCTGTGGTTGCACCTTGACTTTGAACACCTTCCCAAGAGAGACCTGTCTGGTGCATCCATTATTTTCTTGCAGGTGCCAGGCAAAGTCAGTTTGGCATTCAGTTTAATTTAGTTGTGCTAGTTGATTTTAAAATCAGTGTGATTTTGCAGAATCTAAAATGTTTTAAATGCAACATAATGGACTTTATTATGTGAGTCTGCTGTTCAAGGGCTTGATATTGTTTTAATGGCTTATGAAAAATGTAATCCTATGGCTTCTCAACATTGTGTGGGAGGTCATAGGATTTTGCAGAGTTCAGGTCCAAAGGCTCAGCCCCTGGCCCACCCCCTCACTGCCAGCATGAAAAGCAACATGCCAGACAGCTACCTCCTTGTGGTTACCTCCTTGTGGTTACATGTTGGAGGGGAGAAAAGGGGATGTTCCAGGGGAAGGGAAGGATTTATGCCAATTCCTGACAGCATCCCAGTCTCATTCCCTTGGTGGCACTTTGTCTAGATAGGCGTAGCAGGCATTGCCACTGTCATTGAATCTCATTCAAGCACAGGATGCACATAAGCCTCTGTGTCTGAAAGCTTACATATATCAAGGGTGGAAATGAGAGGATTGTGCCCTAAATGCTCTTATATTATCTAAAACTGTCCGAGTGTAATCCTGAGAAACTGACTGTTTAACCGACAAAGAGCTCCTCAGTCAGAGCACCCCGTCTATGCTGTGCTTACCAGCAAGACCCAAGCAAGGCCAGAGGAGGAGAGAGTTGAAAACACCTCCTGTTCCTCGTTACAGTTTTAATGAGACAACTCTCTCATTTTCCACAGTGACTGCAAGAGGGTGGTGGAAACAGTTTGATCTGAGATTTCTCTGCCAATAGCATAGCATTGTCTTTGAGCTCAGAACGGCAAGATCTGCCATATTCTATAGCTCTTAGGGACTGCATGATCACTGTATGCTGCAGAAAAGCAGCATACATTTATTTAATACCTGTAATTCAGGGCAGCTGTGTTAAATAAAAGGTAATTAACTGTTTCCTTTCAGGCCATCCTGCCTGCCCTCTAATTACATTATTCTCCTTCAAGGGTGTGAAACCACCCCGGCTTGGGATGCAGCAGCATTTTAATTGGAAATATTGTTTACAGCTCTAATCAAATTCATAGGCTTACTGCAGTTGCATTTCAAGCAAGTAAGCGGTCAATGTTTTCTACTTTGGCCTTAAGCCAATGGAATTCATATTGGATCATAAAACAATCCTTTTGTTTGGATCCAACCAAATACATTCAGTGATGATTATCTTTAGCAATAAAATAGAATAAAATACAAGGACCTTTTCCTCGCTCAAACAGCCATGCTGACATCTCAGTTCACTAAGAAATCCTATATGCATCCTTTGTGTTTCCATGTTCCAGAACTGTTCATTCAGAGCCATAATACTCCCTAAATTTCTTTAAGGTATCAGGAAAGTTTGTAAAAAGCCAAGGTCATTCTATAAATACAACTATTCCAGCAAAGATGAAGTTTTGTATTTTCAGTGACCCTATGTAGTTCTCAATATCTTAAAAAGATACTATGAAAACAGAAGAGTTTCTGTTTTAGTAATGTGGGAAGATCTGTATGAAAATGGATCTTTGTACAGTTTTACCAAGTCCATATATAACATTTTAAAGTTTGACTAATTGCTGCCATTTACTGTGTTGCATTTCTAGATTACAGAGTTATTGAAGCTGACTGCACTGTGTAAATATTGTAGATTTTGAGGCAGTTTTCTTCTAGTTTCAATTCTTTTTAGAACAGAGTGCTTCTTTATAGAGGAGCATAACCTGAACAGAGTCTTACATATAGAAATTACTTTAATTAAAAAAATCAGATAATTGTGGATCACTTCAAACACTGCTCTAGAATGGCAAACAAGTAGGCATTATTTTTACCCAAAACATACAATCTTGGTTACAATCTAGGATGTAGAAAATAGGACTTCCTCAAGGCAAGATTAGACAGCAGTAAGCTCTCAGAGTTTATACCTGCATTTTTAGCCCATGTTTAACAAAGTGACTGAAATACATTTAACAACTGTCAAGAATCAGGACAGCTATGCTTCAGTAAAAAAAAATATTTTTTTCAACATGGCAGATTAAACTTATGACCTGTTTTCCAAAAAATAAATTGTGTAAGCACCTTGTAGAATGTGGCAAATAAATCACTGACAGTCAATGCCAGTAGCATTCAATGTCAACTCATAAATAGAAGCTATTGTACAAAAAACAAACCCAAAACATGATAAAGCCTATTGCCCTTAAAATTTTAGTCATTTAAAAAACAAACAGCTGTTAGTGCAATATTGTATCAGTATATCATGCTTTGGAGATTTAATGGTGATATTTTATGTACACATGATACAGTAATGTTGAAACTGGAGGTAATGAACAAGAATACTCAACTGAAAACATTTACATACAGGTATTTTAGTCTTAGTAATGTCCACCGAATTACCAGATTTTCTTTTTGCAGTCTTGCAGTGTGAAATGCACACTTCTGGAAGCCACTCAACAGTACTTTAAAAAAAAGAAAAAACCAATATGGTCTGCTTTGTTCAATCAAAAAGGAGTTCTACAGATGCAGAGTCTTGAAGCTATGGCAGTTGATTCATTTAACATCATTTGTAAGGACAGCTGAAAAACACAGCATTTGATGTTGAGAAATTTTGGCTGCAAAACTCTGCACTCTTATTGTGTATGTCCCACTAAACACAGTCATACTTACCATATTTGCATAAGATGATACTTTTTCTTAAAAATATTTACCTAAAAATGGAGGGATGTCTTATACACGGGGGGCCAAGAGGAGGACTACAGGCAGGCCGGGGGGGGGGGGGGGACGGGCACGATCAGGGGTGCGCTGCGAGGGAGGCGGGTGCAGGAGTGCTGGGGGAGGAGACTGGTGCAATCAAGGGCATGCTCGGGGAGCGGCAGGCAGGGGCAGGGCGGGTGCACTTGCAGGGGAGAGACTGGCGCGGGTGCGTGCGCGTGGCAGCAGCTTGCTCACTTGGAGAAAAGTGGGGGGCATCCTATACATGGGGGTGTCTTATACATAGAAAAATACGGTATATCTTAGTAAAAACACAGGATTAAGTTAATCTTCCAAGATGCAGGGAAAAATGGTTTGCAAATGTTCACAAGATCATATACATGCCATTTTTTCCCATTTGTCCTTTGTTCCACTAACACCAAAGGAAACATGTTGGAATTTTTTTTCCATTTTAAATTAACACAAGTCTGAAACCAGTGGTATGTGCAAACCAAGCCCATGTGCCTTATACTATTCCAGCAGCTCTAATCAAACCTTTAAATCAAACATGTACTTGTGAATGCATATATAAACTTGAGCACAATTGCTAGCCTTGCCCTTTTTATATGCATACTTTATCTATTTAACTTCTGTTCTGCTCAACAGCTGAAGCTCTCTAGGCAGGTTACAACACTTTTAATACATGAACTGATGGCAACTTCACATGGGTATTTATTTGTTGAAGGCTATTTATAACCTCTAGAAAGTTGGATAAATTTCATACAAATCAATGTATGTAAATCTAAAATGGAATAATTTTTCATGTTTTGGGGTCCCAGCAGGGCGACCCCTCCACAGGTGCCATTGATTGTTCCTCTAAAGCATTCCAAGTTAATCTCGTAGATCTGACAAAGCTAACAGATTCTTGCCACAGAAGCAACTTTTCCACAATTTGACTAGATTTTGTTGGCATAATGCAGTACAAGAAATATGGATGCTCTGTTGTTTGGAAACACATTAAATATTTTGTAACAGACTCAGTGATTTTAAAGCTGTGCATTAAATGATCTAATTCAAGCTACTAGTTCCAGATAAGGCAGCCTTGACATTAACAACTCACCTGGTAATCAAAAGAATAGCCAAGAATTATAACGATTGTCTAGTAGAATCAGTCAGTAGAAAAACAACTTGTATTAAGAGGAGATAAAAATGCAAGATCCAACTTGGGTTCAAGTCTACTCAGCCATGAAGTTCAAAAGGTGAATGACCTCAGGCTACTCATCATCTCTCAGTCTAACCCACCTAACTCCCAAGTGGTGGAGGATAAAAAGGTTGCAGTGGTGGAGGTGAAGCATTTGCACTGCTTTATGGAAAAGAATGAGTATTGTGATCACACTGCACTCATGTTCAAGTGTGTGTCTTTTGTGTGTTGGTTTTACTTAGCCAGTCTTATTGACTAGTATTTATCTGTGGTTTTATATTACAATATCTTTAGTTTTAAAATATTTTATTGTTAGCTACCTTGGGCACATGCTTGATGAAAGGCAGCATATACATGCAATAAAAATTAAGACCGCGATCCTTGATTCAGACCTCCTTTTTCTAAGGAGAGAGAGAGAGAAAGGGAGAGAGAGAAGGAATGGGATCCAGGTTTGGTATATGAGACCAGACCTCCAAAACTTCATGGTCTTCCCTTTGGAACTCTAATACTTGCAAAGGTTCCTTGACTATGTCAGAGGACTAAACATGCCCTCAAACTGTCAGCATATCTAAGTCAGTTCCAGGGCAATGGAAGCAACAGAAAAGCATCTGAAAAGGGAGCAAGGCCTGACAGGGCTTTCAAAACAGTCAATTGTCTGTTTCTTCCCAAGGTTCAATGATAGGATTGATCTTTAAGTCTCTCCTGAGGCTCATATACTGATGTATATTTCTTTCCAATGCATATTGCAGTGCTGAAATCATTTGCAAGGGGGAAAAAGAGGGATATAAATGTAATAAATAAATACATTCACTTAAAATAATTTCTAAATCATTTCTTCATGTAACCTGGTCTTTACCAATTCCAAACTGCTAAGACTCACCCTTTCTTCCTACAGTGAGTGTTTTGTTTCTTCGTTGTGTCTAACAGCCACATTCTTGAACACTTTGAGCTTGTGCTCTTCGTGGAGACCTCAGCTGTCTCAATGCAGCATCTCCATATTGAATTCCTGAGCCCATCCTTTCTGGATCCAGTTCACCTGATAAAACAAAAATATTCTTGCATAAATCATTAATTGCACATGTCTTCCCTATATTTCAAGGATGTTCTAATTCTTTCATAATATCCACTATAGTCAAACTTTTACAGATTACTGAACATTACAAAAATTAATGCACAAAGGTGTACTATAATTACTTTTAATGAAACAATAATTTTCTTTCCAACTCTAATATTGTGGGGTTTGGGGTTTATTTTTGCTAAACACTGTTAAGCAATCTTCAATGACCCAATCTAACATAGTGGTGTGATCTCTCTTCCCTCTAACTGAAAGATGCACAGGAGGCAGGAGCACAGGGATGGCAGAAGTCAGAAGCTACAGGCTGAGGGAAGCTGGTTCACCTACAGATCAGACAAATTTCAAGAAACCAGTTCAGAGTTACAGTACTATAGATTATCTCAGTTATTAGGCAGATCAGTACTAATAGCACATGTAGAAAGATGACAAGTTCTTGCAATCTGCCAAAATATTTTTACATTATTCCCTAGAATTATATTCAAGGATTCATTTTCTCTGACAACAGAATCTTTTTTTGTGCAGAGGTTCCATGTCTCTTCTGCAATGAAAAATAAGTACAACAGAGACAACAGCATGACAAGAACAGCTTATTACATTTGCCATTTAAGTGTCTTAATTGACTCATTTATACTTGAATAATTTTTTCATTAACATATTTGACAATATTGGAACAGAAGTTCATGACAATGAAAGAACGCATCTATCCTGAGAGTACTGTACCATTTCAGAAACTCTCCAGTGTCTACTACTATACAGCTGAAGGTAGCTTAAGTCTTTAAAGCTTATATTTGATTACCTGACTCAATTTTATTAAGTATTTTTCTTGCACACTGGACAAAGGCTTCTTCAACATTCTCCCCTGTCAGTGCACTTGTTTCCAAGAACATCAACTCTGCAACAGAGAGAAAAAATAAACTACATTTCATCACTGTTCAGACTGACAGCCTGTCAAGTTTGGCCAGATCTGTTTGTAATGCGAGACCACCTAACAACTACACGTTAGAGCTCTAACAGCAATATTTACCATGGAGAGGAATAGGGTGACAAGGACCATAGCACTCCTGAAGACCTTTCATGGTGCCCACTGAGAACTCTACCCTTTCACCCATTCAGAAGATAAGGAACCATATGACGACATCATGCTGCCTATGTGAATGCTCAGAAAAAAGACCATTTTAAAAAACATGGTGCTGGAGCATGAGATTGTACAGAACAGCACCTGAGAATAGATAATATAATGTAAGGATATATTGGGTAGGACAAGGTTCACAAAGCTCCATTTCCAAAGATCTCATTTTTACCTTGAAAATCTGTGATTGAAAATTCAGTCCACTCTTTGATTTAAAAGGAATTTTGAAAAAGGAATGTTTCATAAGCACAATCCAGAACAGATACGTCTTGGTGGGATGGTGTAAATGGCCTTTTTGGCCTTCTAACTCTACTCTTCTATGATTTTATGAACATAGCCAACACTTGGCATCTAGTTCAGACAGACTTCTTCCTGGCTCAAGTAGTACTACTTCCTACATTTCTCTACAGCTCCTGTTGTCCATATGTAAAGTTAGGAAGAAGAAATAGAGAGGAGTGCTTGAGAAAGTCTTCAACATTGACTATTAGCGAATACAAACGTTGTTGTTGTTAGTCACAAAGTTATGTCCGACCCATCGCGACCCCATGGACAACATTCCTCCAGGCCTTCCTGTCCTCCACCATCCCCCGGAGTCCACCTAAGCTCACACCAACTGCCTCAGTGACTCCATCTAGCCACCTCATCCTCTACTGTCCCCTTCTTCTTTTGCCATCTATTGTTCCCAGCATTAGACTCTTCTCCAGGGACTCCTTCCTTCTCATTAGGTGGCCAAAGTATTTGAGTTTCATCTTCAGCATCTGGCCTACTAAAGAGCAGTCAGGGTAGATCTCCTCTAGGACTGACCGGTTTGATCACCTTGCGGTCCAAGGGGCTCGCAAGAGTCTTCTCCAGCACCACAATTCAAAGGCCTCAATCCTTTGGCGCTCAGCCTTCCTTATGGTCCAGCTTTCACAGTCATACATTGCAAATGCAAACATTAGAAGCCATGAAAAAATGTTTACCATTTTCTTGGGCAAACCTAGATGCTTCTAAGAAAGTGACTTCTCGATCTCCATCAAGATCCTTTTTGTTTCCACATAGTATTATTACAATGTTCTGACTTGCTAGCATTCTTGCGTCTGTCAGCCAGTTAGTAAGTGCATTGTAGGTTTCTCGACTGAATCAAAGGATAAAATATTAGTTATTAATTAACCACATCCTCACCCTCTGTCCTGCAACAATACTTTAAAGTATCCTAGGTCTATAGAACTTTCTCTTGTCTGTGTTGAAGCCTGCAATTTTGCACAGCAGCGAAGGGCATAGCTGTGAACTACCTACAGTCTTTGCAGGAGGTAGTCTGCAGAGCTCAGCAGATAGCAGGCAAGCAACATGAGCATGTTAATCCTACCTCTGGACCTTGTCTAGTGCATTGTGGGAACTGAAGTGTATACTGAAAGTGTGATCTGATAAAATGAAATTTCTGCACAGAATTCATTGGTATTCAAGGAGGATGGCAAGAAAAAATTCTCAGGTGTAAAGGAAACATGGTCCATTAAAATATTTTTTTCCTGAGATGGACTTGGGTCTTGGTCTCTCAAGATCTTTGATGCATCAAGAATCCTCAAATAATGTAAAAGAGTCCAAGTTCAGGATCATAAACAACTGTGTGTTATGTATAGCAATCTACTTCTGGTACCACAGAATATAAATGTGTGAAAGGAAATATGGCTTGTAAATATTGTGGGATAGATCATGGACTAGCAAAGAGGCTACCCCCTCAACAAGGGGAAATCAGATTCTGTGGCATGATATCCACTTGTTCAGAAAATGATAGCTAAACTTAGGTACATATATTCCAAATCATTAGCAGTGTGTTAAGAGTAGTTAATTCCTTAAGCTTAGAAACCCTAGGCTAGGACCTGATAGTTCTAGCTCTCTAGAGCAATGAGGTTCAAAGCACACTTTAATGAACTGTGTGGAGGCAACTAAGGATGAATCTGTCCCCTAAAAACTGTGAAAAGAGTAGATATCCACCTAAAGATAACTTCTGGAGGAGCAAAATAGAATTATCTGTTTAAGAGTACAATGGCAATTTCCCCTTTACCTTGTGATGTCATAAACAAGTAAGGCACCTGCAGCACCTCTGTAGTAGCTTCGTGTTACAGACCTGCAAAGGGGGAAAAAGACATAGTATTGCAAGATGGCAGTAAGTTATGTTTTACACAGGGCCAAAATTGTACAACAGAGCAGGTATTATGCTTTCTTAACATCACTGCATGGCATGTGTTGCAGGGTCAGGGAAAGTGTGGCCCTCCAAATATTGTTGCTCTTTAACATTCAACATCTAGCTGTAAAACTTAAGACTTGCTTCCTGTTTGTCCAGATCATTTCCATCTGGCTTATTAGGGTGGGGCACGAACTGATCCAGATCACAGATAACATCAAATGGGTTGCCCAGGCTGTAAATGACCAAATGTGCTGCTTCCTGCTAGCTACTTCTTCTTTACATCAGTGCAAAATGTGGATCTGGTTTGCTGAAGGGGAACTCAATCCCGAGTTTTAACCTGCCAGGATGAACAATTCAGGAATGGGATGTTCCTGAACTGTTTTCTCAATCAGATGCAAAGTGGAAGCAGTGTGTAAGACAGAAGGAGCAAGCAATTAATTAATCAACCCACAGCTGGTTGTTAACATGCAAGCTGAGTCACTATATCCAGCTATAAAGGGTGTTCCTCCTGTTGAATGTGCCTTGAGACCATCTAGCTGCAAATCCTGCAAGACCTGATCCCTGTTTCTTTGGCTCATTTCCTTTGGGCCTGTAAGAGTGAGGCCCTGATTAACTCCAGCTTTAAATGATGCTTCAGCCAACTCCTGACCTCAACATTCGATCAAACTTCTATACTAATTTACACAAAGATATACCTGAATCGTTCTTGTCCTGCTGTATCCCATATCTGTAGTTTAACATATTTGCCTCCTACATTTATTATCTTTGAACCAAACTCCACTCCTATAGTATGATTTGAGTCATCTTTGACTAGAATAGAGAAAGCTATAATTAGTATTCCAGCATGATTAATGTACTCAAGGATATTTTATTATATTATTAATAATACTAACATTTTCAATAGTTATCCAAACCTCATTATAGTGTAGGTGTTAACAGTTTTATCTCAATTAAATGAGCAAATAAGGCAGTAAGTTTACAGATTGTATTTTCCATAAAGCAGCAAAAAATTCTGTATGAATCACCTTTTTCCAGGGTAAAAAGATGATCGTTCTATGAATACTTTCTTGATTCATCAAAATGAAATGCATTATCTAGTAGGTCAATATTGATATATTATGCTGATATATTACCCTACGTAACTATTTTTGCACTATGGCTTATATACAAAACTACTAATACACACTAATAATGCAATTCCCAAAATTTACTAGCAGATTTGGCCTTGGTGATTCCCTTATTCAAAGTTCCCTGTGACCACAATATAACTTCATACCCTTATCTGACACTAAGGTTTGTAATCTGAAAGGTCTGAGACCATGCCATCAACATGCATACTTAAATGCATGGCTACCATGTTTTCTTTGTAAGTAGGGTCAAAATTTGCTACCACAATCACCTAGAAATGGTGCGAGTGACCTGACCTGTTTAACCCTTATAAACAGCCATTCTGATTGATCTGTCTATTCATCTGACACTGTGATAATGAATTTCAGCCATACTCAGAATGAAAAGATGGTAGATATTATTTTAAGCATTTGAATTAAAAAACCCAATACATTAATTAATAAGAATTGAAATTAATTAATCTCAGATGACCTCCCATGCCTACACAAAAAGTGCTTTGGGGGGATCATACTTACCTGGTCATAAATTCAGAAAGGATTTTACTGAACATAACCACATTTAGTTGTACTACCTTTGAGTAACCTCACATTATTTAAATTTTAAACCGCCCCCCCATAATTTCTGGTAAAAAAAAATGAATGCAGACCAGAACATTTGCTGAATTAAAAAAATAGCCCTTCTTGGGTTGGACTTACATTTCTTTTCAATAAATTGATGAAGCAAACAAGATTTGCCAGTCCCAGCGTTTCCAATGACCAAAAATTTAAACAGAAAATCTGAAAGTTAAGAACACTCAAATAAGCAACTTCAAATATAGAAATGTGTTTTAATTTGTATTTTCAATTGTCAGATCAGAAGGACCCAGAATTGACTAGTTATCTTTCAGTGGCTCACTCATGAAGAAAACACTATGGGGAAAAGTAGTGGGTATGGTTATTCATATTACACACAAGTGATCACACAAAATAAAATATATTGAAGAACTTGATTTTTATATTTTTCTCCCAGTACTTTTGGTGCAATCTCTGGTATAAGACAGATATTAATCTAACTACTCACATTATAATAGTATTTTAGTTAATTCAAACCATTTTAATGAAATCATTCATGTTTGAACAGGACAGGTTCTCCATGAAGCAAACTATAAAAGAAAACAGACTGAAATAGGGTTTCATAACTGAATAACCAGGTTGATACCTCAGCATGCCAGTACAGAAAAAGTAGTATTAATAGGAATTATAGTAACATTTGGTTGCATCCCCAAATTTCTGCTTCTGAAGAAAAAATATTCACTTCAAATTTGTCAGGACAATATAAAAAAGGGAGGGAGCAGGAAAAGGAACACTTATTACAATAGGCCCAAATACTTTTAGGACCTATTGATTTCACTGGGAGATATGTGTATTCTTAAAGTCTCCAGTAATATCCATGTACTGTCCAAACATACAACAGTCTGAGTAAAGCAGACTGCAACCTTTATAACACCTATCTCTTCATGAACAATTTTTGGATACAAAACAGGAAGTTTGCATGACATTGAAAAGTTAATACCAATATCTAATTCTCCTTGGGTTGTACTTAAAAGTTTGCCATGGCTGAGGTTGCATTGCTTTTCTTAGGCTTAACTTATTCTCATATTGTAACACAACATAGTAATCTACCTTTATTCTCCAATAATACTTATCCTTTTGTCTACAAGAACTAGGCATACAAGAGTTAGATCCATCTGTTTATGATTCCATATCCCTACTGCTGCAAAACCAACATGGACACAATGATTGCAACTAGAAAATAGACTGTGAATATTTGCAAGTTCAGTTCTTCAAGAAGTGCCTTAAATTCAATACAGTGACTTTCATTACCTTACCTTTCATTACCTCTGAAAGGCACTACTATACGCTCCAATTTCATCAAAACACAATTTAGATTTATTACTCCATTATAATGTAATAGCCTAAACTGTGATATTTTCTTCTTACAACAACCGCTGAAAGTTCTCAAGTATATCTAATTCCCTTGGTTATTTGGGAAAAAATAATTTATTAAAATTTTTAATATATTATGGTATATGGTGGGATTCACATGTCACACTTCAACAACTGGATTGTTTAACACAGGAATTGCTGCAGATGAGCAAAGCGATGAGTTTGCTGCTTCTGGGGCTGTTACCTCCACTTTCAATTAACATTGTTTCATCATGTGAGAATCCAGAAATTCTGTTTTGGGGTAAGTGACCAAATTAATCCAACAAGAAGCCATGGTAACTGTCGGGCTAACTTTGGGTTATTTGTCATTATATCAAACTGAAGTTATAATCATATTTATGCGAGATACTAGCATCAAGCACCCTCCCTTTTGCTGCCAATACTTGTGAGATCAACAACTTTCAACACCCAAAGCAATTCATATAAACCTGCAACTGGCAATTACTTCAGCACTGATTCAAAAATGTTGTTTGTCTGAGGCATTTTAAGCTTGTCATTTTAATTGCCTTTTACTTCATTTTGTGGTTCAATGATCTTTTTGTTATATTTATTGTTTACCACACTGATATCTTTTTTTTATGCAGGACAGTTTATAACTATCCAAACAAATTAAATAAAAATCAGGTACTGACTCCTTGACTGATCAGGTAGTGGTGTGCAAACATGTCAAATGACATCATTCCAGCAGTCCTAAAAGTTCTTAGCACAATCTGTGAGTCAGGGATAAAAACAAAGTAACAAGTACATGTTTGCCCTGGAAAACCAAAATACACAGCAAAAGGCTTTAAAAGAAAAGTTGTGGCTTCTTATTGGCAGATATCCCTTTTGAGTTCCATTGTTGCAGTTAGCAAGACACTTCTTCATCTGCCTCCAAATTTTAAATCTTTACAAAATGCTCTTTGTACACAATTAAAGAAAAAACACTGCAGTCTTATAATGAAGCATAAGTTCACATAAATTCTGTTAGCCTAGAGCTAGCTTTTTTATTTTTGTTCAAAATCTCTGTGGGAAAAGTAAACTATATATTTTACTACTTGCACAGTGAAGTAAAGCCAATTAATATGCTTGTTAATTCTTTCACTGTTTAAATGCTTTAGCTTTGCTCTCAGCTTCTTCATCTGAGATGAAAAAACAAAACAAAAACAGAGTTTGAAAGGCACTTCATTGTAAGGCTTATTTGCCCTTTCTTC
Organism: Varanus komodoensis; assembly: GCF_004798865.1. NCBI lineage: Eukaryota > Metazoa > Chordata > Lepidosauria > Squamata > Varanidae > Varanus > Varanus komodoensis. The sequence goes on along the minus strand of NW_025335268.1, from coordinate 27,602,395 downwards.
CCCACTGACAAAGAAGTTATACACTCCAAGATTCTATTGCACTGTCTGGCCTCTCAGTCTAGAGAAGTTTTTTGTTACTAGGAAGGACTGAAGAAAAAGGAAAAGACAACCCACATACACTTACTATCATAACTACCAGTGCAATCCTACACATGTTTACACAGAAAAAGGTCCTACAATTCAGGCATACTCTAGCCTTCATGGCTGGTTGACCTGATGCAGAGTTGTAGGACTTTTTTTCAATCTAAATACTCATAGATGTGAACAGTAAATGACTTTGTCTAAAGGCAAAAACCTTTGAAGGCAGACAGAAATGTTGTGAGATGCACAACTATCAAGACAACATCAATATCTACAATAATGTAGCAATTAAATTGCTTGATTTGCTAAGTAGCTTTTTATTATTTTGAAGAAATGAGGAATGCTAAAAAACAATAATTACTTTTCCACATTGCATTTGAAATATAGAGAAACTTAGATATTTTACAGTTACCTAACTAATGTCAAACCAAACCACCACACCACACCACACCACTCTGAAAGTCATCTAACTCCTGCCATAGCAAAGTAATAATCAAACTAGGCAATTAATTTAAACTTTAAAACCACATTTTGAGCTATGCTCATACCATGAATTAGAATGCAAGAATGGCATTTTAAAAGAAAAGGCACTACTTAACCTCCTGCTGTACCCTACATAAATTCTTAATCGAACCTAAAAGATTGACGACTTTTATTCCCATGCAATTACAGACATATTTTTCCAAAAAACGCTTGAAAGGGGAAAACAGAATAAGCACCAGAAAAGAAGTAGGCAAGAAAGATATAATTTTAATGTTATTACAAAGAAAAGGATGGGTAGAAGATCTAAATGAAAATCCTGAAGACAGCAGAGGCAAGATAAAATCTGTGGATCAGAAGATAATGAAACCTAAAAATATGAGGAGAGAAAACAAGAGATGGCTGATACATTTCAAACCATGAATGACTGAAATGGATTATATGTGTTCAACTATCTTCTGTCCTAAGATCTGAGTATTATGTGATACTATACTAACCTTCCTCCCTTAAACTAAGGATGGAATCCAATTAATCCTTCACTCTTACCTACAAAACATACTTAAAAACTGCTTAAGTGGATTGGGAGACCCACAAAAGTAGATTTGGAAGGGAACTGTAGGAGGGAGGAAACCCTTGTTACCTGAGCAGAAGTTCTCTCACACAATATGAGAGCACCTGTATCTTCAAATCATCATTCAATACATAATGAAGTTTATGGGGAACTACCAATATATAATGGGGAAATTCCAAGAAACAGGGTTTCTTATAGTATTTATTTTTAAAATGTGGCTTTCATCCAAATATATTAAGGCAAGCAAAATAAGGCTCTTCAAGGAAAAAATGAGGCACTTAATGAAAAAATCCAAGTAATTAATAAGGAATTTTAACCATAGTGCTTTGCAGCAGCAGACTTAATAAAAACATGTTTGTGATCATATGTCAAGCAACCTACATCTACTGCTGAATGAATTGAGAGATGGTGATACCTAGGACTTACATTTTTGCCTGCTCATTAGGGAAAAGTGGAATCATTCTGCGCTTTCACTGAGAAAAATTTGGGCTTTGTGTTTTTATAAATTCCAATGATATTACATGCTGAGTCTTCATTTTCATTTGGTCTTGATAACACATAGCATTGTTTCTTTCCTTGAAGGCATTAAATCCCAACATTAGCATTATTTATCCACTCTCTGGGTTTTATGAGAAATGGAAATTATTTGCTCCTCTAGTTAGGGGTTTTCCATTCTTTCAGTCTTATGTTAAGTCAATTTACATTTATCATAAAGTTCTTTTGGATACTGCATAACAGATAGAAAGTCATCACCATGCCACACCAGGTGATCATGTTAGCCACAAAAAGCATAATCCTATGGCTACTAGAGAGCATCTAGATGGCCACAGGATTTTTCAGATTCCCAACTACAAGGTCAGAATATCACTCTGACTTTATAAGATTCATGCTCAGTCATCCCACCCACCTCACAGGGAGCATGAGCTGGCTGCTTCCCCAAGTTTATAAGAATAGCCTCAGAAAAAGACATTTAGTGATAGAGAGGAAACTGATGCCACCAAGATATGATGTATCATGGTGGCATCTCAGCCTTCTTTCCCCAGTTCTGAAGAGCTGTACTTAGAGGAACATAACAAGACTTTGTTTACAAACCTTAGATCAGGAGGAGCATAGAGGCAATCTGCACCTCTACACTTCTCCCACTGTGCATAGGATGCCCGTAATCCTCCAAGTTTGGAAGGTTATGGGCATTATATAGGCCTGCACCCTAAGAAAGGTTGAGAAGTGAAAATCTAGTAGCCACAGGCAAGACAAGGCACTATCTCAAAATGCTGATCATTCTCAGAAGTCACAAATCCTAACAATAATAAAAGGAGATGTTATTTTAGCACATGGCTCAAGATTTGTGAATAGGAACAAGGATTCCTCTTTCTAAATCAAGAGGTAACCAAATGTTATTAATCTGGCATAACTTTGATGAATCCCAAGGTATCCAGCTTTCCCAAATTACAAAGCAGTTGTCATCTAGAAAGAAATTCATTGTTTCCCCAAAGCAAAAACTGCATATTACAGCTGCAGTAAAATTGGTAAGCCAGAACCCACTACTAGTTTACAGTCCAGGAAGGTTATAATAGGAGCACTCCCACTACATCAATCTATAGTGTGAAATTAGGAAGGGGTCCCCACAATTCATGTCTTGGATTGAATGTAGATCACAGCCTAGGCTAGCTTGAGAGCAACTGTATGAGTTGTAGTAAAAAGTCACTAGTCATAATGGCTATATGCTATTTATAGTTTGTTTGTTTGTTTGTTTGTTTGTTTGTTTAATACAAAACTTTTTTATACTGTTCTCTTACCAAGTAGTCTCAGGATGATTTTACAATAAAAATAGTGATACCTATATACTATCAACTGCTTAACTACAGCAGTCATGGGAGAACACAAGTGGGGAAAGTGCTATGACATTCGGGTCCTACTTGTGGATGTCCCATGGACAGCTGCTTGGTCACTGAGAGACAGAATGCTGGACAAGATGGGCCCTACTCTGATCCACTAGAGCTGTATGTACATTTTTATACACTGCACCACCACACAGGGTTACCATAAGGGTTTCTGAAATAACATATGTGTAGGGCTTTAAAAAGTATTAACTATCATGACCACCTGAAGTCAAAACAAGTTTGTACACACTCACCACACTCTTTTCTTTAAAAGCCAGGGAATACATACAAACCCAAAGAACCATATGTTAACATTCCTGTCTAGTTATTTCACTGTTGACAAGATATAATGCATCACAAAAACAGCCTTTCTTCAAAAATTGGCAAAGGGTGTCAGGAGGAAAAGAGGAAAGTTATAGGGAGAAAATGAAGAGGCATGCGAGGCCCACATATTTAGAGAGCACAAATGATTACAGGGATGGAGAGGAAATGCACCATCTACTCTGCCACGAATCAGAGATGTATATCCACCACAGCCTTCTCCAACCTGGTTCCTTCCTAATGTGTTGGACTACAACTCCCAGTTATCCCCCTAGCCGCTCGGGAGAGGACCAGGTGGGGGAAGGCTGTTCTACTGCAACATAGGTCCACCAACGATGACGGGAAAGGATTTTCCCTCACGGCCAAGGGCTGGGAAAAAGGGGGAAAGAGCTCCTTGCCCCTCTAGGCCACTAATCCCTTTTATGTAATACATAAATAGGCAAGCCCACCCCAGCCCCAATTCCCCCCTCATCGTCCAAGCCGAGTCCCACCTCCGGTGAGCCCCTCCCCTACCGTAGGTTTCGGACATGGCTGTCTGCGACATTTTGGGAGCGCCGCGACGGCGGCCGTTCTGGTGCCGGCCGCCGCCGCCGCCGCTCGGAGTAGCAGGGCCTCGGACGGCGCCTCAGCCAGGCCGCAGACCTGAAAACGCTCCGGAGGCTTCCCGCTCCACAAGCAGCCGAGAAGAAAACAGAGGTGGTTGGGAGAAAGAGAGCGCCTGAACCGGAGGCACGAGTGCGCGTCGCTCGCCGACTCGCGCGCGCACGCAGCTCCGCCCTCCTTGCCCAGCCCTTCGGGAGAGGCCTGCCGGCGCGCGCAGGCGCGCTGCCGCGCCAACGGCTCTCACCAAAACAAAGCGCACGTGCGCGGGGACCAGGAAAGCGGAGCTCGGCGCCGGCGGGGTTCGGCAGCACGTGACCGTTGAATGTAGGTGCCGGCCCGGCTCGGGAGCAGCGGCCGAGCTTCCAAGTGGGGTGGCAGGCGTCGGTCGCAGCTGTGGGCATGCGGGTGGTCGCATTGCCTAAAAAGAGGGATCACCTCACCGCAAAAAGGCGTGCACCTGTAACTTTACGCCAAAGGTGCACATTGAGAAATAATCCATTGAAAGACAGTATATCTCATTGCAGATTGATCAGATGACCTTCATGCCTGTTGAGTTCTTTGTAGAGAACTCAACCGCTGATGGGCAAACCAGCGGGAACTATGAGTTCCCTTCTTAGGATATTTTACTTTAAGGATTTTTTTTTTACTTTTTTTTACTTGGATGGACTGCTGCTGTTAATCAAAATAGGTCCTTGTTCAGGTGTGTGTATGCCCAAAATACATAACAGGAGAATAATGCACAAATCAGTAGGTAAAACCTTCATTGGTTAAATCATCCACACATAACCAGGCCTGAGAGCAATGCTCTTTTCCAGAAATCAGCATGTGTGCATCCTTGAAAGGAAGGTGATACTGACCAGGCACCAGTCCAGAGAAAACTAGTTGGCACTTGACAGATAACAGTAGCTCAAACAAAGGGCAGTTCACACCAGTCCACCTCCTCCTCCTCCTCCTCTTCTATGTAATAGCAACCCATCTTCCCCCGTCCTTTATTATTATTTATTTATTAGGGTATTTCTAACCTGTCCATTACAGTTTATCTCTGGACAGCTTACAATATAAAACAACCTAATAAATACATCATAATAACACATGACTGAGGATAAAAACATAATTAAAATATTAAATTAAAATATTGGATAAATAAAAAGGTCTTGACCTGGCGATGAAAAGCATATAATGTCAGCACCAGGGGAACCTCTCTGGGGAACCTCCTTCAGAGCATCTTTGGTATACAAGTGGGAAAGATCACTCCATTGCAACTTTTTACTTCTGTAAGCTATTGGAAAGTATTAACTGTGTGCTGTGTAAGCCTTTAAAGAATTATGTATAAAAGGGCCAGCTGAGGACTGCTCAGGGGAGCCATCTTGAACAATTCATTGGTAGCTGGTTATTCTTGAGAATAAATCCTTTTCAAGAAAACCTTCCCCTGTTGTGTGCAAATTTAATTCAATAAATTGTTTTCTATATCTGCAGATCTCTCTTGGATTATATTTCTTATGGATTTATTTGTTTATTTAATCAATGGATACAACCCAGACAGTAAAAATCAGCAAAAGTAATAGCTGACCAGGGCATGCTGCAAGTGACAGGCCTTTTGTGCTGTGTAAACTTTCATAGGATTCTACCTTGCACTATGGAATTTGCTGCTATGAGATGTGCTTTTAAAAAGGAGTAGAGGAATTTATGGAAAAAAGGGCTATCAGTAGCTAGCAATTATGATAATATGTACTATCTCCAGAATCACTGATAGCATGCTTCTGAATACCAGTTGCTGGAAACAAGGAATACCCAGCTCTGTCCAGCGCAGAAACAAGTGTGACTTCGCCTGCAAGCCCAGTTCCAAATCACACACTCCATCCCTACCTCCTACTGCTATGCCCGGTTTCTTGGCATTGCCTCAGGACCACATTCTGGTTCTGCAACCAGCAGAATGTTGCCACGTAACCTTTCAAAGGTGGGCCTCCTCAGTAGTGGCGTCTGCCTCTGGAGCACCTCCTTCAAGCCATTCAACAGACTGTTTTGTGTTTTGATGTGTATTGTTCCATTTTACTACCCCTTTTATTAGTTTAATTTATTTATGTATTAACTATAACTTATTACATTTACATTCCACCTTTCTTCCTGCAAGGCAGCTCGCACAAATCTTCCTGCTCTCCATCTCTGTGGTTGGTTAGACTGAAAGTCCATGATAGGCCCAAAGTCCCCCAGTGAGCTTCAGGGGGACTAGATCCCAGATCTCCTGAGTCCCAGTCTAGTGCTCTAAGCATTATGCTACACTGGCTTATGATGTATATATTTACCAATGACTTTTAATATGTTTGTATGTAAACTGCTTAGAATGCAATTCTGTACATGCCTAGAAATCATCATCATCATCATCATCTTACAACTCCCACCATGCCTCAACATTTCAATCACTTCCTGGTGAGATCACTTCCTGGTGAGGTTTGTGCTCAAGAGCGACTTCTCCCTCTGTAAGGGTGCGGACCTGATTATGTGGGTCCGCCCCCAGAGCCGGATGGATCCAGAAGGATTCCTGAAGGCCCTGGGGGAGTTTCCGGCTGACAAGACGGGTGCTCCTGTCGAGGCTCTGGTTGAACTGTGGAATGGGGAGATGACCAGGGCTGTAGACCTGATCGCTCGTAAGCGTCCTCTCCCACCGGGCAGAGCCCGCTCTTTCCCTTGGTATACTCCTGAATTGAGGGCGATGAAGCAGGTTGGGAGACGACTAGAGCGTAGGTGGAGGAAATCACGAGATGAATCTGACCGAACACACTTAAGAGCCCACTATCGGGCCTATGCTGTGGCGGTGAGGGCGGCAAAAAAGAGATTCTTTTCCGTTTGCATTGCCTCCTCACAATGCCGTCCGGCGGAGCTCTTTCGAGTGGTGCAAGGCCTGGTTCGTCCAGGTCCAAAGGAAGACCTGATTCCACCCTCAAAGGCCCGCTGTGACGACTTTGCCAGGCATTTCAGGGAGAAAATCGCTCAGATTCATCACGAGCTGGACACCACTATTGATTCAGAGGTTTCAAAGGAGACACCAACGCTGCCGTCTGGTCCAGATTTATTGGATGAATTTCAGTTACTGCGGCCCGATGACGTGGACAAGGTGCTTGGGCGAGTACGTCCAATCACTTGCCTTTTGGACCCTTGCCCGTCTTAGTTAATAAATGATTCCAAGCACGGGATTGGAACCTGGATCTTGGAAGTGGTTAACGCTTCTCTGAGGGAGGGTTGGGTGCCTGCCCCTTTAAAGGAGGTGGTAGTCCGACCGGTCCTGAAGAAGGCGTCACTGGATCCAGAGATGGCCACTAATTATAGACCAGTGGCCAACATCCCATTTCTGGGCAAGGTGTTAGAGCGAGTGGTGGCGGGACAACTCCAAGCACTCTTGGATGAAACTGATTATCTGGACCCATTGCAGTCCGGCTTCAGACCCGGGTACGGTACTGAATCTGCCTTGGTCGCCCTGTACAATGACCTGTGCAGGGAGAAGGACAGGGGGAGTGCGTCCCTGTTGGTTCTTCTGGACCTCTCAGCGGCTTTCGATACCATCGACCATGGTATCCTTCTGGATAGGCTTGCGGGATTGGGGGTCGGAGGCACTGCTATGCAGTGGTTCCGCTCCTATCTCAATGGCTGGTTCCAGAAGGTGGTGCTGGGGGACTATGGCTCTGCGCCATGGCAGCTATGCCATGGAGTACCACAGGGGTCCATTTTGTCCCCTTTGCTGTTCAACATATACATGAAACCGCTGGGAGAGGTCATCAGGAGGTGTGGGCTGCGGAACCATCAGTACGCTGATGATACCCAGCTCTACCTCTCGTTTTCCACCAATCCAGGTGAGGCAGTGGCTGTGCTGAACCGGTGCCTGGCCGAGGTAATGGGCTGGATGAGGGCCAATAAACTGAAGCTCAATCCAGACAAGATGGAGGTCCTGTTGGTTGGCGGATCGGGCTTCGGAGAGGGTGAATTGAACCTTGTCCTGAACGGGGTTGCACTCCCTCTTAGGGACAAGGTCCGCAGCTTGGGAGTGCTCCTCGACCCGGAGCTTTCACTGGAAGCTCAGGTAACAGCAGTGGCGAGGAGCGCTTTCCTCCAGCTTCGGCTGATTCATCAGCTGTGCCCCTATCTGGAGAACGACTGCCTTGCGACAGTGACACATGCGTTGGTGACTTCCCGTCTGGACTTCTGTAACGCGCTCTACGTGGGGCTACCCTTGAAGACGGTCCGGATACTTCAATTGGTCCAAAATAGAGCTGCCAGGCTGCTGACGGGGACTGGACGTTATGTTCACATGACTCCAGTTCTCCGTCAGCTTCACTGGCTTCCCATTGAAGTCCGGGCCCAATTCAAGGTGTTGGTAATGACCTATAAAGCCCTAAACGGCTTGGGTCCTGGTTACCTGAAGGAGCGCTTACATCCTTATATGCCCAGCCGCCCCCTGAGATCGGCGGGAGAAGCCCTTCTCCGGGAGCCCTCCGTGGAAGAAGTTAGGAGGGTGGTTACTCGGAGGAGGGCTTTCTCAGCGGTGGCGCCTAAGTTATGAAATGCGCTCCCCAGAGAGGTCCGCCTGGCGCCGTCGTTATTTGTTTTTCGGCGCCAGACGAAGACCTTTTTATTTAAGCAGTATTTTAAATGTTAATATTATTGAATTTTATTTGGCCAGGGTGGCTTGTTTTATATTGTATGTTTTATATTATATATTTGTATTTTACTGTATATATTTTAAAATGTTATTTTAATTTTTTGTTGTAAGCTGCCCCGAGGCTTAGGCGAATGGGGCGGCATAAAAATGTTTTAATAAATAATAAAATAATAAATCCTGGCTAGGGCATAATGGGAGTTGTAGGATCTTATGCTGTCTAAACATGTATAGGATTGCACGCTTAGCAATTTTATTATATGAAGCAGTATAATATTAGCAGTATTGCTAATAAATAAATATTATGGCCCCCAACACTGTGGCTGGAGCTATCACAGCCTTGCATCAACACTGCTGGGCTGCTCTTAATTTCAGTGCACCTTCATGGACACATGACAACGGACACTGGGAATGGGGTGTGGGGCAGCAGCAATAAAAGGAGTTCACTACATGGGAACACGGGAAGTTGTCTTACATTGAGCCCAGACCCTTGGTCCACCTAGCCCACTGTTTTTGCTACTAACTGGCATGGCTCTCCAGAGTTTCAGGCAGGAATTTTTTTTTCCTGCCCTACCTTGAGTTGCTGGGCCTTGAATCTGGGATGTTTTCTATGTAAAACTTTATTTATTATATTTTTATCCTTTCATAAGGCTCCCTGAGTGCACATGAAAAACATGTGCTCTATGGCTGAGCTTCAGTCCTTCCCCTAATACAGAGTGGTACAGAATCTTGAGAGTGACTAGTTATTTATTTATTTAAAACATGTGTATGCCGTCCTTCACTATTGTGTCTCAGGACGGCGTACAAGATTAAAAACAAAAACCATAAGAACAATCAGTAAAACAATACAATAAAATTAAATTATCAAAGCCAATACAAATAAATCCAATCAAAACAAAACAAAAGTGATTGTAGAATGATAAAATACTAATGTTTAAAATAACGATTAAATAAAAAGGTTTTAATCTGGCCCCGAAAAGAATATAGGCTCAGTGCCAGGCGAACTGAGCCTGGGGAGTGAATTCCATAACCTGGGCACCACCGCAGAGAAGGCCCTGTTCTGAGTAGATGTCCTTTTTACCTCCTTTATGGAGGGTTCTCAGAGCAGGGCCTCTCTTGCAGATCTTAAAGGGCATGAGGGCATATAAGGAAGGAGACATTCCTTCAGGTATCCTGGTCCCAAGTAGTTAGATACCACCCCTACATCAGCAGCAGTATGCTGGGGAACCTGGGCAGGATGTACTCCTGTCTTGTACTCCTGTCCTGCTTGTGGGGTTTCCAGCAGCAGCTGGCTGGTCATTGCAGGAACAGAATGCTAAAGCAGATGCGCCCTTCGTCTGATCCAGCATGGCTCTTCTTATATTCTTAGCTGTTCCTGAGAAATAAAAGCTGGAAAGCACTATTGTCCACATCTCCCACTTAAGCAATTCCTGTAGCCCACTGTGGGGAACAGGATGCTGAACCAGAAAGGCCTTTGGCCTGATCAAGTAAAGCTGTATTATAATAAAGATCTTTCTCAGTGCCATAATAACCAACACGCCTGAACCTTGATATACAAACTAAGGAGTTCTCATGGGTGCAAATAGACTTTTGTTTTATTTATTTATTTATTTATTAAAACATTTTTATGCCGCCCCATTCGCCGAAGCCTCGGGGCGGCTTACAACACTAAGCTAAAATAATTATAATAGAAATCAAAAATATAAATATTAAATTAAAAATACAAAAATGCAGTATAAAATGAGCCGCCCTAATTTCCCCTAATACAGAAGTTCAGTAATACATTATAATTTTAATGTGCCTGTGTATATGAAGATGTCGTCGATGACATCTTCCCTTACTCATCGGTGCACAGCCTGAAAGTCAGGAGGGAGTGTTGTAAGGAGAGGGGTTTATATGGCTGCCTCCTCCCTCTTGAGAGAGTCAGGGTCACGCTGGCATTCTGTAGAGCCTCTTCAGATGGTCAGAGTGAGACAAAAGCATAAGAGCAAATATTGCATGAGTCAAGAGGGTCACAAATGAGAGGCTGTCCACCAATGGCTGGACAACCTCATAATGCCCAAGAAAAGAAGCCATCAGCAGCAGGCATCAGAGTCACCTTGAGAAGATGAGGAGGGGCAGAGATGTGACTAAAGTTTTCCTGCCAGACACCCTGTAGGTTTCAGGAAAAGTTGGTAACATGTGATTTAGTCGGTTTCATAAAATCATGTCTAGTTATTCTGGCCGAGGTGAGAGGCTTTCTAGGTTCAAGTCTGTGCCACATGAGTCTCCTGTCTATCATTCATAAAAACCAACTTGAACCAAAAATTAATGATAACATACCTTAAAGCAGCAGGGAATTCTGCCCCTTCTACTCTTAGCAGCTGAGCTGGCATCTTCTATGGCAGGGCTCAGAACCAGAGGTCTCTGGGCCAAATCTGGTCTGCTGGGTCTCAATCCAGCCCTCTGGTTTCCTCTTTTCCTAAACGACCAATCATTTGCTGGTTTCTTGGCTTTTGTACAGCTCCCTCTTTCCACACACCAATTCTGAAAAATTGGTAGTAAGAGCTATAAACTAAAATATGCCGGTAGTTTTGGCACCAGCTCCTTTGGCTGCTCCCACCCACCATGGGAATGTGGCTTTTGCAAGCTCTACAAAAGAATGTAGGCCTTTGGCTAGAAGTTGAACATGCATGTTCTATGGCAATCCCAACAATGACTGCCTAATTTAAATTTATTTAATAATGATGATGCCTGTGCAGTGTCAGGCAGGCCCTGGAGTTTGTGCCACTCAAAATGCAAAACAGTTTCAAACGAATGCTCCACATTAAGACTTAATTTCTGCTCTTGATTGCCCTCAAAATCCACATATTCTCATGAGGTTACAACCCACAATGCTAACTAGGTATAGTTGTGTCTGGAAAATGCATGTACTTTACTGCCTTTGCCAACAATTCTGTTTGTCTTCATGTCTCCTGCACTTTCAGTATTTTCTAGTCTTCCCCAGGAGTAGAAAACTATTCAAACGGAAAGCACACTCCCATATCTCTGACCATCCTGAGGGTGGCACCATAGGGCTGCTTCTAAAAGGCACTTTTCTGATTGAATTCAGGTGGAACGTTCAAGTAAATTAAGACTAAACTAGAAATTATAAGAGAAATAGAGGATTCCCATTTTTCCATGTCATGCTAATGGGAGCTGGGACTTCATTTGCAGGGGAGAAGTTGGTTGGGAAACGGGGTGATCCACCTGCTGATCTTTCCCTGAAAATGCTTCTAGAAGTAAGCCAAGCTGGGGGAAATATCCTCACAGGAGACATTTGCAGGGGGCAATGGTGGGTTTAGGAGAAACTGAGCTTGCTCCACCCTGTTCACTAATCCTCCCCTCTAAGAACCCCTGCCTGTGCTTTCCCAGCAAGCTCAGCAAGCTCAGCAAATATGGGGCTAAGACACGTCTGCTAAGAGATGGCATCTAGTTTGGCCCTGAGATTTCATTCTTTGTAAAGTTTATGATGATTACCGTATTCTAAGTACACAACTAAATGATTAGATTCAGACCAAGTTCTCAAAACAATTGATGAGATGACAGACCTGTTTTTTGACTGCATTGTTTTGAACTGCAGATAGTGGCTCACATGATGTTAAACATCTCTGTTAAAAGCAAACAAACAAAAAAGCACCTAATCATACACATAGACCACCTTACCAAAGTTTTGACACTGGACATGCGTGTTTCAGCAATAACAGGTAAGAGATTGAGCTGGGAAATACCTGATTCAAATCGGACTTCAACTGTGCATTTCGTGGGTGGTTTGGGACTGCTACTGTCTCAGTCTCATTCCCCGGCAATTGGGGCAAACAACCAAGCTTCCCACAGGGTTGTTTTAAAGGTTATTTAGGGTCCAATCTTATGTGCAGCCAATGCATGGAGTGAGAAGTGATGGCAGCAGCGTTTGTCACCAGCATGCCTTCTGTCCTGTATTTCATGCTTTCTGTCCTTTTCTTTTCTTTTCTTTTATAACTTTTCTAACTTCTTTTATATCGTTTATATTGTTTATTTATTTTATATTATTAATTTTAATTTTATATTGTTATTTCTGTATTGTATTGTATTTTATTGTGTTGTAAGCCGCCCCGAGGCTTTGGCAAGGGGCGGCATAGAAATGTTCTAATAATAATAATAATAATAATAATAATAATAATAATAATTTCATCTCATTGGCTGACAATGGCCATCTGCAGAGGGGGACATTAGGACCCTGGTGTGCCATCGGGATATAGCATAGGCCCCAGCCCCAGCTTCCTCCCCCACCCCCTGCACCCCCTTTTTCCTCCTCTCTAGGACTGATTTCCGACCTTGAAGAGCCAGCTGCTGCAATTCCTCCCATGCCAGCTACAAAGGTACAGTGGTAGGGGGGTCAGGGCTGAACTGCATGTAATCCTATCGGCCCCGTAACTATGACAGGAGACCATAGGATCGCACCTTTAGATAGTGTATCTGGAGCATTCAATACTCTATATGAATGTTAAGCATTAATCTACAGTTTTTATCTTTCCATTGGTCATGACACTTGGAACTAATTTCAAGATGACTGATCATTTTAGCAACACTTATCCTTAACATGTAGCCTGTAGTTATGGTTAGTTCTAAAGTTATGGTTAGTTCTAAAGGATAAAGATAATGCTATACGCATTACAGTATTGGGCCAAGCAGAGCTAAAATATCCTGAATAATTACACTGTCTGCACTGGCCTTCTAGAGCCATTTTAGATGATTTCAGGATCCCTGCTCACCCCTACGGTTTAACCTAGAGCAATGTGGTCCAGCGCACAGCCCACAGGCTGAATGCAGCCCCCGAGGCCTTGTTCTGTGCTCCCTTGTCATTCAGATCCCCCCTGTCTTCTCCTTCTGGATCCCACTGACAGCACAGACGTGATTGCCACATGCTTTCCTGAGGCCACCATCCCATCCTGTTCCCTTCCTGAAGCTCAGGAAGAAAGCAGATCAGGCTGTTTTCCATGTGAGAGCTCGTCCCAGCATGCCCTGTGCACTTGTCCCAGCATGCCCCATGCAAGAGTGAGTGGAGCATGCTGGGGAAAGTGCATTGGCTCAGGCACAAGAGGCTCAGTGTGCCAATTCCAAGAAGGAATGAATGAATGGGGGGGGGGGTCACATGGGAGGGTTTCTGGGCAGGAGAAGCAAGGAAGAAAGGGAAGGGGCCACCCCAGTGGAGTGGTCATTGTGCTTGGGCACAGGTTCACAAAGCATTCTTTTTCATTCAATTAGTCCTAAAATTATCTTAAAATTATGTCTCCCTGATTAATGGTTAATTAAATGCATTTATTATTACAGAGCAATGGGAACTCACCCCATTGTGCAGATTCGAACCAGCGACCTTTTGATCAACCAGCACAGCAGTTTAAACCACTGCGCCACCTGCACCCCATATTTATTATATATATTAAATTAATTAATTATATTATAATTCATTGTGTGACCCCTGGGTTCCATGTCAGAGTCCTCATGCAGCCTTTTTGGTTTGAAGATTTGGACCACCCTGACCTAGAAGGAACTAGAATCTCAAAATAGTTTGCATGTGTATCTTTCCAACAAGGCAGTGACTTTCTTCAGGGTCTTAGGTGTTCTCCAGTATGAACTTTCTATCTGGAGACACCAGGGCCAGAATCTGTACATAAAGCAGGGGCTCTACCATAAACTGTGTTAGAAGCCTGCAAAGTCTTTTCCCAAAAGCCTCACATATGGCAGTGAAATCTTGCAAACTGGATTTTCAGCACTTCTGCTGAGAATACTGTACTGTGCTTCAAGGAGTGGAACATTCAAATGTTGTTAAGCAAACACTCAGAATAAATGCAGAATTAATCTTTGTCAGAGATATAGTTATTTCAGCTTGTATTTCTGTCTCCCCCCCCCCAAAAGAGCCCCCTTGCAAAGTGAAACTATCCAATTTTATAGTACACACTTGTCATTTTTTGACATTATTTTCACCTAGTCATGCAGATACCCAGCATGTTAGACCTAATGTCTGACATGCTTTTGGCTGCCAGCCATGGTCTACGTGGAATATTTATGGAAACTTTCCCCCCGTGAAGCTGACTAACATGTCCTTTGTCCTTTTATAAAGCAAATAATTATGCAGATAGGACTGCACTTCCCCAACACAAAACTGTAAGTAAGATGGCCCAATTGCACATCAGCAAAAAGGAGGAACTGCATTACAACCCTCCCGCCCCCCCCTCCAAAAAAAAAGAGTACAAAAGAGGATACAGATTTGCACATAACTTATTTATATGTTTGTGAATGAGAGTGATGCGAATTTGGAAATAGTGGCTATAATTTAAATAAAATACAATAGAGCTCATCTGAGTAGGGAAGGGGACCTGGGTGCTGCTTGGTCTGCTCTCCAGTCTCCTGCTAACTCTTGATGGGTGACTCAGAGCCCTGCTCTCCTTTCTTATGGTTCTTAATCTTAAACCAGACTTGGGTCTTCCAGAAAGGACATTTGTGTGCAACTGCCGTCCCTCAGTCATGGAATTTGACCGGAAATGCAGGTGTTGTCATCTGCCACTTGTATACCTGCTGTTTTTCCACATCACTTCTTCCATCTTTTTTCCCTACAAGAAGAAGTTGCTTTAAAGGGGGAAAAACAATAACACCTTTTGATTAGTAGTGCTAGGCGTTATCTGGACTGGGCAACCCGTTTTAGAGGATGCCTTCAAATAGAGGACTCTTCTCTGACAGCCTTTTAAATAAAGGACTGTTGGCTGTAAGGAGAACTCATGACACCCTAATGGAGATGGTTATTATGAAGTAATGTCTGCACCATGACACGATATGGTGTAACACAGGGATAGGGAAAATATTGCATTGACCTTTATGCCACCATCGGCTTATTTATTCACATCAGGGAAACAGAGTGGAAGTTGTTGGCTAAATTCCCACCTTGATAAAAAGCAAGCTGCTTTCAGCACCATAAATGTCAACTGCTGTTTTATTTTATGGGAAGGAAGGGAGATTTTTTTCCTACTAATAGTTGTTTTGGGGTTGCCCTGTTGGAAGGTCTATTTTCTCTTATTTTCTCTTTCCCATACATATTCTTCCTGGAAACCATAGAGAGTTGCTGCCAGTCATGTTAACAAAACTGAGCTATGCAGATTTTACTGCAAATTAGTTGCTTTCCCTCCCTAAATTTCAGTTAAGAAGATAAGTGGAGGGTCATGTATCCTCTTTTTCATAAGCAGGTTTGAAGAATTATTTCAAATGTAATATGTCACAAGGAAAATACCAGAAAGATCTCTAGGGCTCTTCTCATGAAGCAGACACTTAGAAGCTTCTTCCACATTCTTGAGAGGCAGAATAAACTTGCAATGACCAGCTTAGATGCAGCTTAACTCACATTGGTGATGGGTGAGAACTTCATTCATGTCAATTTTTCATAAGAACTGGGCAAACATTTTCATAAACAGGGCAGAAAGGATTTAAATTTCAATTGGAACAAATTTAAATTTTCAAGATTAATTAAATGTTGGTGAGTCACTGTATGATGGAATGAAAAACATATCAAAGATGTTCCTGTAGTGGCTCTTGTTTGTTAAATTGTTAATTTTTGCATATCTCCTTCAATAGAGAACAGGATATCTATCCTAAAGAACAGGGTATCTTTTTGACATTTCGTAAGATGTATGCCATTTAAATGTAATTACTTAATTTGTTGAGTAAATAGACTGGTTCATAACACTGCCTTTTCTTCTTCTTAGGTCTTGCACATCTCTTGTGTCATGTTTAGTTTGGCATTGAGAGACAAACCACGATGACTAAACAAATTAATGATGACAAATGCAAGTCGTATCATTTCAATAGGCTGATGAACAAACTGAAAAAGGAAACTGGCTGATCACTTCTGGGAATGAGACCCAAATGAAATTAATGTTTTAAAAGGACACATGGGGGAGGGGAGTAGGGGAGCCTTCCCCTGGGCACAGTAATGTCAGCACCAAGTCTTGATCTCATCTGGAAGTGCCCATGCCTTTTCTAGCACCGTGCCGCAGCTGTGCTGTTACCATCACTTTGTTACTGTGCATCTGTTTGGTGAAATCGAAGGTGTGCAGAATTGCAAATTAGTGAGTTTCATGGAATATTTTGTCTTGGCCCACAGTGGCCAGAACAGATGGCTTGTAGATTTTCAATAGTGCACTGGTCTGCATGATTCGATCTTCCCACTCAGCTTCATAATTATTGTGCCCCTTGAGATATCAAATGCAATTTTGAACAGACCCCTGGGCTTTATGCTTGTACTCCGGAGCTTCTGAGAATGCTATCTAGAACTGCAAACGGAATGATTACACTTTCTTCGCATTAGGGGTGGGGAGATGGCATTTTCTATGGTAACTGGCAGGATGATGTGTTGACAGATACTTTTGGTGATAAATGAACACCAGGAGACTCAGTTAAAATAAGCCTTGTAATTCAGCTGTTCCTGAGCAGCTTATCTAAGTTGGTCCAAAAGTGCTTGGTGCTCTCTTTACTTTTCTCTTCTGTACTACAGTTATTGCACTGATAAGGCAGAGGTGTGGAACTTCTTTCTGCTGAGAGCCAAATTCCATGTCAGAGTTCTTGGGCCGCATTGTAATGGTCGGGAGCAAGAGGAACAGAGCCATACATACTAGCATCTCTTAGTTTAAAGCAACTTACTGTCAAAGTATTAGGAGAGGCATTTCAACCTTTTAAAATGTGATGGGGGGCTGCACAAAAGCTTGCTAACCACCAAATGACTGATGAGGGGGAGGGTTCATTTGGGGATTGCAGAGGACTGACCTGGGTCACCAGATAGGCTGGATTTGTTCTGTGGCCTGAGACTTGGCACCCAATGTAAAGAATGTTAGGCAGTAGGAAGGGTTTAAGTAGACAAGGGGTTGCATTCTGACTAGAGAAATAGAAAGGGTCCAGAGGAGGGCAACAAAAATGATCCATGGTTTGGAAACACTGCCCTGTGAGGAGCGACTGAGAGAACTGGGCATGTTCAGCCTTGAGAAGAGAAGACTGAGGGAGGACATGGTATCCCTCTATAAGTACCTTAAAGGCTGTCACAAAGAAGGTCAAGATCTCTTCTCACTGATACCAGAGTGCAGGACATGGAATAATCAAGTCAAGTTGCAACAACCCAGGTTCAGGCTAGATATCAGGAAAAGCTTCCTCACAGTGGAACCAGTTGTTAGCTCTCCCACACTAGAGACAGTCAAAAAGAAGTTGACAGTCACCTGAGTGGGATGGTGTAACTTGGTGTCCTGCAACAGTCAGGGGCTAGACCCAATGGCCTACTTGGCCCCTTCCTGTTGTACTCTTCTATGCTTCTTCCACTGGACATTATAAGGCATTATAAGTGGCAGACATTGTGGGGCTTACAGACCCCTGATTTTCCTTTCCCGGCTGTTCTCGGCCTCCTCATTCAGCATCCCAGCAGCAGGAGAGCTTGCATGTTGCTGGTCCAGGCTGGCTGATCATCTCACACCTTGTCACGTTCAGTGTACCACAGACAGCATCAATGGGAAGCATCCCAACCTGAGCCAGCAGGCAGAGCCTGGGCCACAAGTTCCAGCAGGCATCACCCAGGCATGCTCCCATGATGCGTTGCAGCATTGATTTGAGAGGAGAAATGAACAGTTGCTGGAAGGCAGGATTATGTGTGAAGTTAGGCTGCTGTCCCCTGCTGCTCTGGAGGTGCCACCCCTTGGAAAAGGTTGACAGAAGATTCAATTGCCAGGCTTACTGCCTTCTCCAGGTGGAGTGTGGAGACAGACGTCATCTTGTCCTCCACTTGTGGGCAGCATGTCTTGGGCCAGCCCTGACTATATGTGAGAGGTAAATGATCTGTTAGCCTGACGAGCCCTACAAGGTTGTTATGAGCATAAAAAGAAGAATGGGAGGATCTATGCTGTCCTGAGCTTCTTGGAGATAAAGGATAGAGCTGAAATAAAGCACGATAAACTATCCTTCACTAACAAGCAGCACCAAACAGTGTGAAGCACAGTGCGAGATGGCAGTAAAAAATAGAACAAATTCACATGATGTGGAAACATTTGATCTGCTTTGCTGTATTCTTAAGTCTCTTCTCTTCTTCCCTTTTCTGTATCTATTGCATTCTTTTGGTGCTTTTATTATGAATCTCTTATGGTAGATTTTCCAGCAAGCACACATGTTCGGTGTTATGGCCTTATTCAGCCTCCTTTGCTGAATGAATGCCACAGGTGTTTTGACAATGCTTGTCTGCCTACTGAGGCTGTTGCTAGACAGAGTTGGTCCAGAACCAATTTGGAACTCATTTATTTTATTTAAGATGCATGTCCTGAAAGCAACTTCCAAATATTAATGGGAGTCCTTATTTGATCTGAGACATCTTTTTACTTTTGTTACAGATTCCAGTACTGAGTAAGGCTTTAGATTTCTAGTGCACAGAAGCTAAATTATGAAGAGTGGTCTGAAAAAAAATCCACGTGTTTTAGTTTCAGTTCTACACTCTTCTTTTTCTTTGGAAGAGAAAGGAACATAAGGCATGGAATAAGATGATTTGGTATGGATGTGTAACCAAGGAATTAGTCAAATATCCTAGTGACTACTTTGCAGATTTCTTTGTCTCTGATGACAATGCCATACTTTTGGCTTCTGGTCACAGAACAGGATAGCTGTTAATATAAGCATAAACCCCAGTTGGCATTTCCTGGCTTAATGGCTTCTCTTCAATTCCATATTAAAAGCACCATTAGAAACAGTGACAATAACTACCACAACTACTTATGCCTCTGGACTTGCACATGAAAGGCTTTTTAGAACATTCTCAACACCAAGGTGAGTGAGCGAGTCCAAGTGAGAGGAATGCATAGCAGTGTTAAGGTACAATGCACCAGTTTCTCTGCTACCTCTACAACAGGGGTCCTCAAACTTTTTCAACAGGGGGCCAGTTGAAAGGTGCCAGTGATGCGCTCGGGCAACCAAGGTGGTGCAGGCGGGGAGCGTGGGCCAGGGTGGGCCAGGGGGCGCACACGTGTGCGGCGAGGCAGGGGCACGTGCACAGAGATAATTTTCTCTGAGCAAATCCAATACAATCTCCTTGCGAGCAAGCTGCCGCTGGGCGCGCACACTGCGAGGTGGACGCTTGCTCACAAGGAGATCCTTTCTCCAAGTGGGTCCAAACCCATCTCCGCATGAGCAAACTGCTGCCTTGCCATGCGCATGCGCGCACGGCGAGTCCAAAACCTCTATGGCGGGCTGGATAAATGGGCATGGCGGGCCAGATGTGGCCTGCAGGCCGTAGCTGAGGACCCATGCTCCACAACATGCAAACAAATTACAGTGCTATTGGTGCAGAATCCTTTTTTTGCAAGGATATTGAAGAACAACTAAAACGCAATTGTGGCATTTGTTTCAGTGGTGATGCAGAGGATGAAATTTCTTCACATTTTCATTAGATCAGTGCTTCAGAAATTAATCTGAGAAATCAGTAGTGTGTGTATAGGGCAGGGGTTTAAATGTCTTGATGCTAAAGGGGAGAGGGAGAGGGAGGCAAAACTTCTGGGACTTGAGAGATACAGTGCAAAGGTTTCCAAAAGCTGTTTTGTAAGTACCCTTCTTCAAGTAAAGGCATGTTAAGTCAAGCACATAATTCTTAACTGCCTGGATGGATTGCTAACCAGCCAGACCTCTTTATAGGAACTGGCTTTCAACTTTCCAGGTACTTTGAAAGGGAACTGGTCTGTTTAGAATGAATGGAGGAAGGGATGATAAGGAGAGGCTTATTTGAGCCATGACACAAGGCATGGTAAAGTGTGCAGTGAAGAAATCCCTTGCAGAGAGACTATTCTAGTCATTTTTGATGGTGATTATCAGAAGAACTTTGAATTCCAAAGTCATGTCACTTCTTTATCCCTCGCACTTTCATTCTCTGATTTATCTGCAGTTTTAAATTGTTGCTGTCTCTTATGCAAACATTCTAGGATTTAACGAACACTCTTACATTTCTGCCAGGCAATTCTGCAAAACTGAAAGAATGACTAGAACGAAATCTGTTGAATGGTTGGATAGGTGTGCAAATGGTATCGAAAACAATGGACACAATTCAGCAAAAGTCAGCTCTAGCTCTGTATAACTGAAATCAATGGGATTTGAATTAGATATGAGGGTACCAGCAGTCCTAACTAGGGGAGAAAGTGCCACAGAATACAGTGAAATTATTCATTACAGTGAAGCTGGAGCCATATGGAAGCCACATGCCATTCTCCACTGGGGAATCAAATATGGCAGTGAGCAATGATAAACATGAGGATGGGACCAAGAGTTTGGTTCTATTTTACACAATTGGCACTTGCAGGGGAGCACCGGTTACATGCAGAAAAAGTCTGCAATCGGCCCGGCCAACTCACAACCCCCCGCTGTGTCAGATCACAGCGTGGCAAGGCCGGAACAGCATGGTTTCTCCACTGCCCAGCTGGTTGGTGGGGAAAGGGGGGCAGGTTTTGTAGATCTCAGCAGTCATAATGTGGCCCATGTGCAATAGGATGCGCACCTATGCAGTAGAATTACAACCAAGATATGATGTACTCATTCAGCAAACTGAGCTGGAAAAGATGCAATTAGGCCCCGGCTTGGGGCCCAGCTGTCTAATGGGCCGTCTGCACCTTATATTCCTACCTGCCCCCTCAGATCAGCTCAGGAGGCTCTTCTACGAGAACCACCCCTAGGGACATGAGAGGGGGAGCAACTAGGCGAAGGGCCTTTGCTGCCGCTGCTCCCCATCTCTGGAACTCCCTCCCTAGGGAAATTCGCCTGGTGCCATCTTTATTTTCCTCTCAGTGCCAGGCAAAGACATATCTTTTTAGGATTTTTTTAAGCGTTTAGCCTGTATGCTGTGGCCCTTTTTAATTGTTTTTATAGATGTTTAATTTATTATGTTTTAATTGGTTTTTAATGTGTTTTTACTGTGTTGGTATGTTTTACATTGTAAGCCGCCCAATTTATGTTGTGAGCCACCCCGAGGCTTTGTCGCGATGGGGGCGGCATAGAAGTGTTTTAAATAAATAAAATAAATGTAAGGCCTATAAATGTAAATAAATAAATAAAACTTTCTTTGCAACAACAAGCGAAGGCTGAGCTATACTATACTATTTCTATTTGGTTACAGAATTATTTCTAAATTTGCATCTATGCAGATGGATTAGTACACACAAATTTTAAATAAGTCACCCTCCTTTTTGGCAGTGTATTTCGTGTGTGTGTGTGTGCGTGTGTGTGTGCGCGAAATAGACAAAGCAAAATGCCTCATGGAAGGTGTGCTTAGAAGGACTTGCAAGCATAGGAGATAGAAAGGGAGAATAAGAGATGTAAGTGATCAGGCCAACCTCAGGTAGGTGGGCATGACAAAGCTGGGCTCTGTTTTAGAGATCCTAACAGTGAGCATGGCTGATGTTTCTAAGGTAGGATTTTCAAAAGAGAAAGAAGTTTTCCGGGCTTGCCACTAGGTGGCGAAGTCCAACAGAGCTTCCAATAAAGGGCTGCAAAACTCATCTTTATTTTCTGTCTTTTTTGATCACGGCAGAGGAAAGGCATAATATAAATGCAAGACTAAACAGTACACCTGTCTTAATGTCAGCACACTTTCTGTGCGTAGGAAGGTACTAGCTGAAGCGTACAGAAGGTGCTGGTGGTGAGGAGATCTGACTTGAAGGGAAAGGTGCAACGAGGTCAAGAGAGCTGCTAGGAAGGGCAGCAGAGTTGAAGGCTGTGAAGAAGCGTAGGTGAAAACTGTCCTTCAGAGGAACAAGGAAGAACAAAAATGATGGTACCAAATGGTGAGCCAGAAAGGTGATTTTTGCAGCAGTATTTTTAAGGCTGACAGCTGACGGCCCTTTATGCTGACTCCTTTAAATAGTTATTTGGCTACCCAGGGGCTTGAGGGGAATCTCAGGTGTTTTACAGAGTCATTCTTTGTTATTGTTGTTTTAGCTGTTTCAAACTTGTTAATATTTTTATTGTATTTTATTGCATTTTATTGTCTGTCGTATGGATTTCGGTAAACTGCCCAGAGAGCTTTGGCTGTGGGACAGTATAGAAATGGAATGGTATGGAATGAAATAAATAATAAAAGGTGATGCTGTCACAGCAGTAAAATCCAGAGAGGATGCCATCACAAAAACATGTGTCTGTCTAAGATCGCAGGCAGGGCCGGTCTTCCTATGAGGCAGGCAGAATCCCCCACCTGAGATGGCAGCGCGGGAGAAGTGGCAAGTGGTACATTCCCCTCACCCCCAACCAGAAGTCCAGTGCAGCCTGCCCAGGTGAGCTCTCTTGCGGTGGCGTTTTCTGCAGGGGGAAGGTGGGGTTGGTGGGGTATCCGGAGCTGCCACTCCCCCAGCTCAATTTCTCCTTTTGATTGTCAGCAGGTGAGGCTGGGGATATGCTACACTGATGCCTGGTTGTGACAATGGACTGGATGAGGCCCAGCACACTGACACTCAACCCAGACGAGACTGAAATGCTTTTGCTGGGTGGTTCTCTGGACCAGGTAGGCAATGCTGAATGTGTTCTAGATGGGGTTGCGTGGATGGGATTGAACCTGGGCTTGCAGGATCATCGCTTGAGGATTCTGCTTGATCCATCTTGGTCACTTGAGGCTTAGGTGGTCTGAGTGACTCAGAAAGTCTTCAACCATCTTTGAAGCTGGTGGTTCAGCTATGCCCCTCTCTGGACAGGGATAGCCTAAAAAAGGAAGAAAAACTGGGCAGGGTTCAGAGGGGGGCAACAAGAATGATCTAGGGCAGTGATGGTGAACATTTTAGAGACCAAGTGCCCAAACTGCAACCCAAAACCCACTTATTTATCGCAAAGTGCCAACACTGCAATAAAACCTGAATACTGAGGTTTTGGTTTAGAAAAAACAACTCACAGCCAGTTCAAGCAAATATCTCTCCCTCCCTCCTTCCCTCCCTCCCATCCATCCATCCTTGGCAGTGCACTGACCAGCCATGTGCAAGCTTGGGTAAGTTGCAGCTAATGAGTCATGGGTCATGACATCATCGCCTGGCGCCACTACTCCTTTCCGAGCATGCACATGGCCCCAACGTGTGCTGTTATCTGATGCTCAGCTACTGGGGTGATGCTGGGGTGACTTGGCTTGTGTGCCGACAGAGAGGGCTCTGCGTGACCGCTGTGGCACGTGTGACATAGGTTTGCCACCACTGATCAGGGGTCTGCAAGCAAAGCCTGATGAGGAAAGATTGAGAGAACTGGGCATGTCCAGCCTCAAGAAGAGAAGACTGAGGGCTGAAATGACAGCTTTCTACAAGTACTGAAAGGCTGTCACAAAGAGGAAGGGCAAGATCTCTTCTTGCTCATCCCAGAGTGTAGCACACTGAATATTGCACTTAAGTTACAGGAAACTGGATTCCGACTAGATATCAGGAAAAGTTTCCTACCTGTTAGAGCAGTACAACTATGGAACCAATCACCTGGGGAGGTTGTGGGCTCTCCCATACTACAGGCACTCTAGGTGCAACTGATCGGACACCTGAACAGGATGGTGTAACTTGGTGTCCTGCACTGAGCAGGGCCGATAACATTCTCAGTCCCTTCGAACTCGACTAGTATGTGATTCTGTGGTTCTAATTTCACTAGTCTATGCTCTGGCAATCTGAAAATTAGATTACAGCGATGCATTTATGTGGGGCTGCCCTTGAAGGCAGCTTGTGCAGAACGCAGCAGACTGCAGACTGGGACCCAGAGGTCCAAACACAGAAGACCAGTTCTAGCCTGCCTGCACTGGCTGCCTGAGTTGAGCTGCCTAAACTGGGTTTCTGGGCCCAATACAAAGTATGGGTTTTAACCTATAAAAAACCTTACATGGCTTGGAAGTGCAAGAGCTGTTGAAACGCCTCTTCCAGCTGCAATCTACTCTGACACTACGCTCAACCTCTGGGGCCTTCCTCCAAGTGCTAATGAAGGGTGGCAACAAGGAGGGCTTTCTCTGTGGTGGCCCCCCATCTCTGGAACAACCTCTCCACTGCAGCCTGCTTGAAGCCAAACTTTCCATCCTTTCGGTGTCAGGTTAAGACAGCTCTTAATGCAGAGGCTTTTAAAGATCTCCTCAGCTACCCAGAGGCTTGAAGGGATTATCCAGGTCATTCTTTTCCTTTGCAGGGTCATTTTTACTGTATGCTTTTTAGCTATGTTAAATTCTTTTAAATGTTTTGTTGTTGCTATATTAATAATGTATTTTACTGTTCATTTTATGCATTGCTGTAAATGACCCATCTAGCTTTGGCTATGGCCTGGTATAGAAATGAAATGAATAATGAGGATGATTTAGCATCCCAGGTAAAGTCAGGAGGCTACAGAATATTCTCTTACTGATCTGTATTATCTTCGAGATCTCATTATGCTTGGATCTAGTAAGAGCTACAAATCTAGTCTACAAACTAAAACTACAAGCACACAACTGTTTGCCACATGGGCTCAACAACACTCCTTCTGTGCTTTGTGAAATAACTTAAAAAACAAGTAACACTTCCCAAGCTTATTTCAACAGAAAAAGGTGTGTGTGATGGTACAGAGGGAAAATGCTATTCCATTTATGGCCAGCTTGTGCTTTTCCCTTCCTTTGTGCTGAATTTGTCCGTTCTTTTTCAATAGAGTTGTTCTCTGAAGCAGTGCAGTGTATTTGCCGGTATCAGGCAGTGGGAAGCTCTGCTTTGCGATGACTTCAGCGCACAAGTGTGTGTGTGTGTGGGAGACCAAGGGTGAGGGTTGGGAGGGGACGAGGGCAGGCATTCACTGAATGCTAAGCAAAAGCAGTGGCCACACAGATGCAAGTTCTACAGATCTGATCAGTACTGTAAAACATCTGAAATGAAATCCTCACTTGTGTCACCCAAAAGTTTTCAGCACTTGCAGATTCTATTCACCAGGTGGAAATTAGAAACATAAAAACAAAGTGAGTCAGAAGGGGCCTCCTGGGCCATCTAGTCAGACCCCCGGCTCCAGCCAGCTCCACTCAAGTAATCTCCAACATGTGGTGGTCCAATCTTTCTTTCCTTGAACACCGTCACTGATGGGGACCTAACCACCTCCCTTGGAAGCCCTTTCCATATCCTAGGGGCCCTAACCATCAGGAAGTACTTCCTGACATCCAACCTGAACCCGGTTCCTTGAGCTTTGCCCCAGTGGAACACATCCTGCCCTCCACTGCAGGGAAGAACAGGTCATGGCCCTCCTCCACGTGAAATCCCTTCACACACCTATAGGTTGCTAAAAGATCCCCTGGAGCCTCCTCTTCTCCAGGCAGAAAAGATCCAGTTCCCCCAATCTCTCCTCATATGTCATCCCTCCCAACCCGGCTACCATTCTTGTGACCCTGTCCTGAACCGATTCTAACCTAGCTCTGTCTTTCCTATCACATGGAGCCCAGAAATGGACGCAGTACTCCAGTTGTGGGCACACCATAGTTGTGTAGAATGGTATCCCTAGATCCCTAGATTGGGAAGCCATGCTTCTGGCTATGCATCCAAGGGTGACATTTGCCTTCTTAACCACCACAGCACACTGCCAGCTCATGTCCAGCCTGCTGTCAACCAGTACCCCGAGTTCCCTTTCACAAGTGCTGCTCTCCAGTCCCTTGTCCCACATCCTGTACCTGTGACACCTATTCCAGTGTCCCAAGTGCAAGACCTTGCACTTATCTACATTCAGTGCCATCCTGTTGTCCCCCACCCACTTCCACAGCCTGCCCAGATCCTTCTGGGTCTGAATCACCTGCTCCTCAGTTGTGGCCACTGCCCCACTTTGGTATCGTCCGTGAAGGTAGTCAGCATAAATTGGTTTTCAGCTCACATTTATTCCTACAAGAAGTGGCCTTACACTGAGGTAGACTAATTGCCTGTGTGGCCCAGCACTCCCTACTTTGACACCGGGGTCTCAGGCAGGGAAGGGTTTTCCCTATCATCTCCTACCCGAGTCTTTCAGCTGGAGAGGGCAGGGACTCTCTGAATGCAGCTCAGGTTCTTTAGTTGCAGCACTGGTACATCTCCATACAATGGAATTATGTATTTATTTATTTATTATTTATTTATTAAAACATTTTTATGCCGCCCCATTCGCCGAAGCCTCGGGGCGGCTTACAACAAAAAGATTAAAATAACATTTTAAAATATATACAATAAAATACAAATATATATCCTGGAATTATGTGTACATGTATTGTTAGTCCTCATCATGCCATTTGGATGCCAGGCAGGACTGGGAAGGCCCAATTTCAGGACTGGGAAACCCCAAATTCCTTGCATCTGTAAGGCATGCTGAACCTGCATGTCAGAGGCTCAAAAGCATGGAAAGCACTCAGTCTGCGAACTCGTTTGCTCAACCCTCGCATTTCGGTGGCTGTGATACGCCATCAACCCATGCTGACTTTATAGCCATGCAAATATGGACAAAGAGGGTCATGGGACTGCCACCCAGTGAATAGATTGAGAGTTTGCACTCAAAATCAGCTGCCCCAAAGTGGCAGTTACAAATCAATAGAAATCTGAGGTGCCCAGGAACCACACTTGAAAATCTGAAAATGGCGGATGATACGTGTAAAGCAGTCGTGTGACTGCGCCCTCGATTCTTTCACAGAATGCTGGAGGGGGCAACAATGATGTAGGCGTGCCCTTACCATAGTGTAGGATCAATATAGGTAAGTGCATCCCATTTCTCTGAGGGGCTAGAAGTTCCAAGGACTGGTTCTTGATTTAGTTGTTGAGTGCATCTATTAAAGTCAATGGGACTTTAGTCAAGACTAACTAAAGTCTCATTGCTTTCAGTAGCTAATTCTTAAGTATGACTGAATTTTAGGGGTACAGTGCTTAGCCAGCTTTGGTTTAAATTGGAAGAAGGTTGCTGGAGGCATGTTGTACTTGGTGACATTTGTGTTTATGTATATACAGATTGAGAAGATAGCTGGAGACACAGGGTAGCAGGCAGCCAGGCTGCTCCATCTCCACCAGTTCCACCGCCTTTGCTGGACCCACCACTTGCACAGTGTGGAAGCAGCGCTTCTTGAAACAAGCCCAGAAATGAATGGAAACCCTTTTTCTGGAACCGAGCTGGTGATGGTGCTCCACTGATCTGTGCCCTTTTGGAAATGTGCATTTCAGTTCATTGCTGAGTGCCTTGGGAGCGGCTAGGTTCCCATTGTGCATGTGTGAACCCCACAGACAGCTTGTCCACAGCTTAAATAGCCCAACCTGTCCTGTGTTTCTACATCAGACCTCAAGAAAGACGGCCTGCACCATGTTGAGTACAGAGCCCAAGCACAGCACGACATGCCCATGCCTCCCTTCCTCTTGGACGCAACCTGCAGGTCTCTTCACTGGAAGGCTGGGGTGTGAGGCTAGGCATGAGCTTCTCCTGCACTTCTTAGCCTTCGAGAAGACCAGCCCTGGATCGCACTCAGCTAGAGAAAATACCTAGCAACTCCGCCAGGAGCCTTGAGCAGTAGGCCTGGATCCCTTAACTCTCCTCTTCACTATTGTCACAAGTTCAGCCGTGGCGATTCTTGCAAGTGAGTTTCCTGCTATGGTTTGGCTTAAGTGATGTTGTGGATAGTTAGGTGTTGAACATTCAAAAGGCATTATACCTTGAGAGTTGGGAAAACCCTCTCCACACTTTGGGATGTAATACCAAGAGCTCAGGCGAAGGATACTTCTGAGAGAGAGAGAGGGAGAGGGAGAGGGAGAGGGAGAGGG